>NC_064284.1:10649322-10783411 GCF_019186545.1 Solanum stenotomum | reverse complement strand
CCCCTCCCCCCTACCAGCCCCCCACCCCCTAAAAAAAAATTTAAGACCCCTACCAGTCCCTACTCCCCCATCCCCCAAAAAAAAATTAAGTTTGTTTTTAAAAAATATTTTCAACTTCAAATTTTTATTTTTTCACCCCAACCCTCGACGCCCTCCCCCCCCTGGCCAACCCTCCAAAAGAATTTAAGTTTGTTTTTAAAAAAATATTTTCTACTCACAAACCAAACATGAGAAAATAAGTAAAAAATCTACTTATTTTTCAGGAAAACATTTTCTAGATAAACGTTTTCCTTTATACCAAACACACCCTTAATTTTGTAGAGAATTGAATAAGTTGGTACATTGCATCCTACGTGGTATTCTAAAATGTTTTATGACATATAAATATGTATGTCTCTTTATTCATTTTTATAGTTTACCCACCAACTTGAAACAAACGTCATTTTCAGAAATTGCTGAACATGATTTTAATTTAGTAAAGCTTAACCACACAAACTAAAGGAGAATTATTTCAAACTAAACAAGAAGTTTCCTTTTACCCTTTAGGAAAAGATTTATAGTTTTATAAATATTTTAGATTTGTTTTATACCATAAGTTTAAAAAGTTCTCCTTTTTTTATTGACTTTGTGTCGAGTCAAATGGAGTCATATAAATTGAAACAGAAAAAATATGATTTTATTAAAAATTTATTATCACTATAAATGCTATTGTTGATATAGCGTATCTCAAACGGTTCAAAAATATCCTCCTTCCATCTTTTGGTTTAAAAATGCCCTTAACGTTTTCTTAAAGTTTAAAATTGATCTTTATTAACAGCCCACTAACATGATAAATGATGAACCACTTGATTAGCCAAATGACTTCATCTTTACTAGTCCACCTAATTTTTAAAATCCAGGCCAACGACCCGACTCATCTATGCTACAAAAACTCAAACTCACCCAAAAACCGATTTTTATATTAACCTATCTTATCTTTGAACTTAATTTTACCGCGATTCTCAATCTCTTTTGTAGCAAATCACAATATCTCTAGTTATGTTCTTCAGATAATACTTTTTTGTTTCTTCTTTTTTACTCAGTTGATTTCATTTCTCTGCAACTAAAGTAATGTTTTGCTTTTTTAGGAGTTTGTAGAGGTGGGTTTCCAGCAAAAATTTAATATTGATCAGTTTCAGCTTTCTGTTGAAACTATGAGATGTGTTTGCTTGAGAATTACTGAAATTCGGGTCTATTATTGACTTTTCATGAACTTTTTTGCTCTGAGTGGGTTTACTCTTAAGCTTTAAAGGCGTTTTCTGAAGATATGTAGGTGGATTCTATTAAAGATGTCCTTAAATTGCATATTATTGGGCATGAATGGGAGTTTCTCTTCAAGTTTTAGGCTGAAGAAGGCAAGAGGGTCTTTGCTAGGACCAAATTGTGGGTGGAGATAGCAAAGGAAGCTTTTGTTTTTATGGCTCATTTTCTTTGGAATTGGATTTTTTGGTCGGTCATTAGCTTAAATGGTGGTGTTTATAGTTGGAAGCAGGAGGCTTCAAAACCAAATGAAGATAATTTTTATTTTCCTCTTGAACGTTTCAATGTCAGCAAGGAACAAATTCAAGATTTAACTACCTTATTCTTTGTAGTTCTTAATTCCTTCTTTTTTTCTTCTTGCAATTAACCCAGAAATGGAAAAAGAAATAAATTGAAGGTGGTAGGAAGAAAGAAGAGAGTTGGAACAAATGGGAACAAATGACCCAAAATTGATCGGGAATATCGGATCAGATTTGAAATGGGTTTCTAGACTAAATGGGTCATATATTTTGAAATAGGTACAAGAAAAGGAAAAATTACTTATATACACAACTTTACTTGCCTTATTCTCAATTTTTCCCCACTTTTTTTAAATATTTCATAAATCCCTTTTATCACTCCTTTACACTCATCTCCCGGATACATAATTCCAATCTCCTAACCCACGTCTATCTCCCCAAATTTTCACTCCTCAAATCACGCCATATCTCTCTCCCATGATCTTATCAGTTTAATTTTGAATTTGAATTTGAAGATATTTCTCTCTCCAGTCAAACGATTTCTCACTCCTTTTGGGTATTTTTTCAATTTCATTACTTTTGCTAATAGTTGTTAGGTTTTTTTGTTGATTCAAAATCCTGATACATTATGGATGATGCTCCCTCTTTCAGTATAGGTATTACCCAGAAAATGTCATCTAACAATAATCGTGTGTTTGACCATGAAGACGCAGGTTGGGCTGAGAATAGATCGAAGAAATTGCATGATCCCCTTATAATGGCGAAAGTGAGTATCGAGAAAGTCAGGAAGGATGTGCCTTCTTCTTCAAAATCAAAGGTTGAAAAACCCCCTAAAAAAAGGGGTAGAAAAGTATTATCTCCAATTTCCCGTCCTAATCTACCCAAGGTAATGAGTTCTGATATATTTTCCTCTTTTTTTGTTGTTCAATCTTAGATTTAATTGTTAATTTCAATTCATGATACATTACTGATAGCTTTATGCAATTTAAGTTTTTCTACAATAATTTTTAGTAAGTTTCAATGTATTTATCGTTATTGAACTTAAATATATATCAGTACTAACATATCATATACATGCATACAAAAATATATAGTTTAGTTGTTCTCAAACTTTTTGTTTAACTGATACAAAATTTTGTCAGTGGTTCTTCTCAATGTATCAACTTGTAAAAATAGTTGTAACAGGCACAAATGTTGATTTTGTGTATCAGATACAAACATAACAGTTTTGTATCAAATACAAATATAACAATCTTTGTAAGTTGAGTTGTCTATTATTCAACATGTATCATGTTTATAATGTTTTAAGGCTTTAATTGTTGTTCATTTGTTTCATTATAGTCTGTGAAATACAAGATAAAACAAATTCCTGCACACTCCTTGAGGTTTGGTTCAACATACAACATGGGTTTTACAGAAGAGTTGAAGTTGTCTATAGGGATTGATGGTGTTGAGAAATTTAAGAATACAATTTTCGGTCCATATCTCAACATTCCTAATTGCAATTACCAAGGGCAAATAACAAAGTGTCTATTACTACTTGAGCTGGAGCAGGATAATATAGATGAGCTCCATATTCGCCATGCTAGCGGGAATATTTTGCATTTCACTATCAAAGAATTTGCCATCATTACCGGCCTGAAATGCACAGGAAATGTTAATGAATTTAAATATCCTGATTCCACTCACAGTAGATTGATTCAAAGATATTTTCCTGATTCACAAAACGTTGTAAACAAGGGTCGTTTAGTTCAAAGATTTCGGATGGGTCAATGGGAGAATAGTCAAGATGCTCTTGAAATGGCAATCCTATATTTCATTCACACTTTTGTCTTTTCCCAGCTTGGTGATGCAAATATACCTATCCACCATTTCTATATGGTTGAAGATGGAAGGTATGAACAGTTTCCATGGGGACAGATTGCATTCTCAAAATTGATAAAATCACTAAGACAAGAGTTCACCAAAGAAAAGAAGATGTATCGATTAGCCGGCATGCCATATGTCCTGAATGTTTGGATATATGAATGTGCCTCGGCAGTCGGTGATGAAATTGCAGTCAAAGTGGGCAGTTTTATACCTAGAATATGCAACTGGCGTGTTGTGGGAGTCAAGCCAAAATTTGGCATGTTTATGTCTAGCATCTTCTCCCAGGTATAATATATGTTTTGACAGTGTATAATGAATAATTTTCATGTCATATTAATGTATCATTTTTTGTTATTATTGTTACATAATCTTGTTTATTATGTTGGTTTGGATACGCAATCCAGAATTCTTGCAATGATATACATCCAACATCCGAGGAATTGGCATCACTTGATTTGCCTGGTAATGTTGATGCTTCTCATAATGAACATCAAAATTCAGCTGCCAAGTCCAAGCTTGTTCAACCACAAGAACTTTCCGGATTTGAGGATTTTTCTACTAATCATACAGATAATTTTTTAAGGAGATCAAGACGCCCTTCAACTACATCATCTACACCCCCTCCAAAGAGGAGAAAGAATGCTCATCCTGTTAAGCCAGATGTTATTGATGTCAATCAACCTGAACAATCGGCTGTGCAATCAAACAAAAACAGTCCAATTCCAATTTCAGGTGTTAATGTACCCGATGTTCATGTTCCTTCACTAGATCCTAAAGAACCTACTGACAGATCAGGGATTAAACAAGTTAAGAAATACCTGAAGAAATATGTAAGTGATTGTTTTATTTTGTTTTGACAGTTATTACATATTGACAGTTATTACATATTCACTTATATTGTATATATATTTTTAGATTGACAAGAAATTTCAGCATTTAGAGGATTTAATCAAATTAAATCACAAGCAGTTGATGAATGTTGTTCGGAATCCACACAAGCAAGAAGAAGAGGTAGTGTATTATTTCTAAAATAATACATTGTTAAAACGAATTTATTTGTTTCATATTTAACCCTTTTTCTTTGTGTAGAATATTTCTGGCACATCTACAAGTCTTAACATGCCAGAGTTCAATCAAGAAGATCACGTTGTTCGTCCACCTACCACTAACCAGTTGTTTGATAAACGGAGTTCACCTATTGCGATGGACGTGCCCGACAATGATCGATTTGAGGTAGATGTTGTTGAGGATCAAGAACAAAATCTTATCCCTGAACCAAAGATTGTAGAAGTAAGTTTTTAACAATCCTGATTATATATGCAGTCAAATATTATATCTAGGTAAAAATATTAACGATACATTAACTAATTACTCATACTTTTTCACCTTGAAAACATAGGATGTTACTACATGTAAGGAAAAAGAAGGTAGGAAGGATGTATCAGATCTTCCACACATAACAGAAGTCCATGATGAAGCAACTGTACATTAGCAAGATAATGTAAGTTCAATTTTGTATATGTATGATACATTAGTTTGTCAATGTATCATTTTAACATACATCATCTTTTTTAGGAAGATGTACCAGTTAGAGGCTCCAAAACATTTCATCAAGTAATGTTGGATGAACACGATGCTGATAAAGTGAAGGATAATGTCATAAAATCTGATAAATCGGTAAATCTTACAGTTAGTTATCACTAAATGAATAATACCATTTTACAATTTTGTATTCATTTATCTAATTTATTTTATAATTGTATCAATTAATATAGGGTTCGATAAATTCGGATTCAGTATCAGCTGCTACTCAAGAAGCAGTAGATACACTTTATGGCATTCATGCTCCTATGGATGCTCAACCACTGCAAGTTGTCACTCCCCAACAACTTACCGACACACATGATTTGAGATCGCGCAACCTTGTACCCATGGATACTAACATAAATGAAATAGTGGTACATGAAGTGTCAAAGACGCCTATTCAAAGATTGAGACTGCCATCAAAGATCTTTCAATCACCATACGTAACTATATTTGGGTCTAGCGACAAAGGCAAAGAGAAAGTTGATTCAAAGTTACACATTCGTCCAAATCACCCATTTCAAGATTGTGGTATTATTTTCCAACCTCCATCTACTTTACTTGATCAGTACCATCAGTGGTTATCAAAGGGCCTTCTTAAAACACATGACAAGAAGTAAGTTATATATCAATATATCCAAATATTGTTAGATCATTATTTGTTTGAATCTGCATTGAGTTTTAATAATTATATAGGAAACCAAAGGAGGACAAATACAAATGCAATTCAGCTTCTTTTGGATTTGATCAAATGGACTTCGTTGTTGCATTTCCAATTAATAAAAATTGGTTCTATGCCATGTCGCAGCCAAAGAAATGTTGGACTGATGAGGTATAATAGTAAATTCAACAAAAAAGATCTATCAAGATGTATCTGATACATCGTTAAAAATGTATATGATACATCTGTATGTATCTGATACATCTTTAAATATGTATCTGATATAAAATTATGTTCACACCTAGACATAGCATATATGATACATCACAACATACATTTTATTTATTTTCACTAAATAATTTATTTTGCAGCACATCGATGTAGTCTTTTACTACCTTAGGAAGAAATCAAAATTGCGAAGCTTGGATCAATACAGATACACTACAGTTAACTGTTTATTCAAAACATACATCAATAACACACATGAGAGGTATCATTGCAGTCTTGCCGATGACAACCTTAGTACACAGGAATACATGGCGCGTGGGTCTGTTGTATCTGGATTCGAGCGGTCAATGATGAACATTATTAATGGTTTTGAGATTCCTGCTGGTTTACCGTGGCACTCATGTGATGATGTTTACATTCCGGTGAATTGTGATGGACAATTTCATTGGGTATTGGCTGTTGTTGTTTTGAAAAAGAGGCTTATACGTGTCTACGACTCAGCATCTGGATCAAGGAGAAAAAAATTTTCGGGAGACATTAAAAAATTATCTCTAATGTTGCCTACTTACCTCCAGGACAGTGGATTTTTTGATCATTCTGAGCGAACTGATTGGTCATCTCTTGATGCTTATAAGGACAAGGAAACTGGAAGTCTATTGGAACCAAAACACCCTTTTCTTGTTGAATATGTACAAGACATTATTCAACAAGGAAGCGACACACTGTAAGTTTTAAAACATCTTGTTTTAAAGTTTATGTTCAATTTATTTTTGTACAATGTATCTTTTGCATTTTTGTAGGGATTGTGGTTTGTTTGTGGCCGCCTTTGCTAAATTCCTTAGCGATGAAATTCCAATCCAATCCAATAATTTCCGTTCTGATTATCTCCGGTCAAGATACGCAGCATTGCTATGGAATTACGGCAGTGAAAAGGCTGAAGCTGGATACGTTAGTGATAATGACGATCCATCAAAGCCTAGGGGTCATTTCACACCACCAAACCATGATGCGTTGGTTAACTTGGAGTAGTTTTTGTGCATCAATGGATACACAATGTTTTGTTTGTTTTCAAGACATTAACTTTTTAATGTCTGCACAATGTTTTGCTTGTTTACAAGACATATTAACTTTTTAATGTCTGCACAATGTTTTGTTTGTTTTCAAGACATATTAACTTAAGTGTTGAAGGGTTCCTCTTAAAACTTGTTTTGTCTGACTTTTTATTATCAATATATTTTGTTCATTTAATCTCGAAATGTATATTTGTCTAAATTTACAAATTCTAATAATCAAACATTATTATTAAATCATCATCAATATAAAATACACATAAATTTGAGCAAACTTTTTTTTCCTAACAACATCAATTCAATTTACTGTATAAAAAACATTTAAAAGAACAACACACTAAACAAAATATTACGTTTATAATCTAAAACTTATTGAATTGAAAATTATAAATCTTAAATTAGCTAAGATTTACAATTTCTAACACAATATTCTGATAATGTATATACAACAATAGTTGTAATCAATATGATACATGATTTAATAATATATTTGATACATGCTTTCTTATTTATTGTGACAAATACATTGTTGAGCATTTATGTATCATATGATTTCTCTGATACAATAGTTTATTCCAGCTAGATAGGTTATTTATGATTTAATGAATACGATACATTATATATTATGTAAATGATACAATACACATAGTATATTTTACACATAATGTATATGATACAAATGCACATAAATATTTGTATATCAGAGATAACATTTACACACAAATCATAACAATTTATTGAATTGAACAACAAAAGTAATAAACAAAGGTATCAAAATAACATCCAACACACAAATCATAACAAATTCTTAAATGGATCCGCAAAACTCATAAATATTGAATCAAAATAACCAAAAATAAACAGTAACATTTATTCATGATAAATAAAAAAGTGATAATCTAGTAAGTCAAAAATTATTCAACAAAAACATAAATGTCTTATAAAAATAACGATTTCACTTTTCTTTTGGGAAGAAAGTACAAGTTCTTTTGTTGTGACCTTCTTGACCACAGCGTCCACAACAATTTATTTTTACTATTATCTTTTCATCTGCATTTTTTTTTCTTCTTTTCCTTGGTCGTCCAGCCAATCTTTTATATCTAGGTGGCCACACAGTTTCATCTACAACATTGCTAGGAACCGACCAATCTTCTTTATCTGGCATTGGAACCATTGGAACCTCATATGTTTTTACTAATGTATCAGGCTTGTAGTAATCAGAGCAATAAGGATGCACATCTGTGACATTCTTGTCCTTTAAAACAGCAATTGCATGTGCACAAGGTATCTCATCTAGTTGAAATCTGCCACAAGTACATTCTTTCCTCTCAAGACAAACAATGTATCTTCTTCCAGCTTCATAAACTGAGAAAATAAATTCAGATGATGGAACAACCTGCAGACATTAAAAAGTAATTGATAAATTTATTTCATGTAATGCTGATCACAATAGCCGAATGATATACCAAATTTGATACAAAATAAAAAATTATGTATCACGATACATACCTTCATCTTCGAATATTTAGATGCGTTTATAATCAATATCTCCTCAAATTTTCTCCCCAATGTATCTTTTGTATAAGAGGCTATTTCTCTATTTTTGCGATGCCAAGAACCAAATAGAATTCTAACTTCTTCTAAGAATTCTAATATAGACAACTGACGCGCCTCAACAAGACAGCCATTGATACATTCTGCTATGTTCGAAGTCATCATTCTACCTCTATTTACTGTTGAATGAACTCTCGACCACTTCTCATACCCAGCATCCTCAAGGTACTCCTTAACCTTGTGGTCAACTTTATCCACCTTAGCCATTAATGTATCAAAATCCTCCTTTCTATATGCCTTGGCCATAGAGTAGAATAGATCACTTATAGTGTTTCTGCTCCTTTTAAAGTTTCCACAAACATTCTTCCAAAGATGCCATATGCATGCATAGTGAGGTACAGTTGGGAACACAATTCTTACACTCTTCATAATACTCTCATTTCTATCAGAAACAACACACATTTTTTCACACTCGCCAAATGCATTTTTGAATTGTTCGAAGAACCATGTCCACGAACAGTCATTTTCAGTATCTACAACCCCATATGCCAATGGCAATATGCAACCTAATTAAAGATCAACATGAATGATTTCATTTGATACATAACATTTACAATATAGATACATATTAAACAATATCGCAATTACAAAAAAATACATACCTGCCCCATCAAGTGTGCTTGCTGATAAAAATGTACCTTTGTAAGCTCCACCAAGATGTGCACCATCGACAACAACTACCGGTCTGCAGTAATCGAACCCCCTCATCAATGGTCTTAAGGCTATGAACAGATACATGAATTCATCTTCCACTGACTTGTGCATCCTTATATAAGAATTTGGATACACATTATTTAACATGTATATGTATCTCGACAACTTCTTATATCCATCTGATGGTTTACCCCTTAGCATTTCTAGTGCACGTTCTTTAGCACGCCATGCTTGCTGGTAAGATATTTGAACCCCATAGAATTCTCTAATATCATCAATTATATCTTTTGGAGTATGAATTCTTTTATGATTGACCAATTTAGGAACAGTCACACCACTAACAAACCTAACTGTTGCTTGGACTTTGGTTAGTATCCTATCACGCACTGGACATGTATGTTCACTATTAAAGTATCTTACTTTGAAAACATCAGAATTTTTCCTGCATGAAGCCTTCATAGTCCAACCACATTCAATCGAAAAGCACACCAACACATAGCTGTACAATGTTGCACATCATATTAATACATATAGCAGTTACATTTTATATGACATTAATGTATCAACAATATTAACTACCATAATGTATAATATCACCATCCATTTAAATTTCTAATTTGTTTCATACATTACGCATAAATCAAAGTTACAAAATGTATCGGATACATTATAGATGCAACTTAATTGTGTGCGCTTATTGGATGTATCATTTAATCAACAAAAAAATTACAACAAAACAAAAGCACCATCACACAGCTTCTAAGAATAATACTGTATCAAACACATTAGAAATTTAAATGTATCATCCGATGTAGATCTTAAAATTAAAAAACATTAATTCAAAATTCAGATAAAAAAAAACTCATACCTTTGTCTATCAGATCTTTTTACTTTGCAATTGAAGTTTTTCTTTATTTTATATTTGGCCATCACATCTATCAGTGTTGCTTTATCCTTATACAATTGACCTGTCTTCACATCTATACTGTTTGAATCAATTATGTAATTTGTAACTTCTAATTCTGGAATATAATATGAATCACAAATTCTTGATTCAACCACTGCAAGAGCTTCTGTATCCCTTGTTGTACCTTCGATACATGTAATCTCTCCGCATGTTCCATCAAAGCTATGTATCTCATCGCCAATTTTATCTGTTGTATCAATACATAATGGATACATTGCAAAACCAGGCTCACTTTTTTCACTTCTAAATATAGTCTAACACCCATGTCGTTCTTAATTTTCATCGGACATGAATTACCTTCTACGATATATCGAATTTCAATATTTTTTCTTACCTCATCGATCTCTAACTCGGCTATAATGGCTGCCTTGAGATTCATAAATGAAATTGATTGTCCAACAACAATTCCATCACTTTTGTATCCTTCATAATTAACTTCGCTTGCCCAAATTCCTGAATGCCTCAACAAAATAGATATATTCATCATGTATCGAGTTTCTTTTTGAAACTATGAATTTTTCAACCGGGTGTTAAAAAATCATCTTCAATGAAGAAGATGAAATTTTGAAATTTGAAATACTGAAATTGTCCCCTATTAGGATATGGAATGATGCTGATCAGTTAGGCGTTAATCTAGGAAAATAATATAACAATAATAAATTTTAAATTATTTGTTCCTTTTTTAGTGCAACAACATTTTGTTACAATGTATCTTTTATAATGTATCTGTATAGTACCTATGTATCCGATTTTCTCAATTTTCAAGGGATTTTTGTAATATTGGAATTATTAGGGAGAGAATGTAATTTAGATCTTAGACTATGGGATTCCTTTAATTTTTACTAAAGAAAATCCATGTCACAATTGTCATGTCGCAATTTTAAACCTTAAAAATTGTTGAAGGCATTTTTAAACCAAAAGGTGGAAGAATGACATTTTAAAACCATTTTAAAGACATTTTTAACCCTTTTCGCAAATATAAATAATCAATTTTGTTTGAAGAAAAATTAACACATAATTCACTACATTTTCTTTTCTTCTTTTTATACTACAAAAAGTATACTTTCAAAAACATTCAGATGAGGTCATTGAAAATATATACCAAAATAACTAAATATTCCATTAGATTTGTTGAAAAATAATATTAATATCTTGAAAATATAATTATCTTTTTTGTTAACTTGCTACATTTAATTTGCCTTGATGACATTTATTATGACAATTTTTGTATGGTTGTCAGACGTTATCTTTTCGAATAATTGAACGTCTCATATTATTTGCTAATGAAAAATATCATGAGTAGGACCCAAAAAGATAGTAGTACCAGATAACAAACACAAAAATAGAGTCTAAAAATAAGTACAGAATAGCTTGAACTTTTGGGCCGTTGTATACAACACCCAGAAAGGGAGCATAATAAATACTGGAAGTATAAAACACCCAGAAAGATAGTAGTACCAGATAGCAATACTGGAAGTATTGTTTCATGGCATATATTGGTGACTAAGATAAGTGATAAGCATAATAAATAAGTAATTTATAAGTAGGTGGATTCGAGTCATCAAGGAGCTCCCGGGGAGGAATGAAAAAACTCTTAATAATAACTAGAACATGGAGTGGCCACTGCTAGCATAGGTGATATCCTACGAATAGTGATGCCACTGCCTTCCGTCATATCCAAATCCTCCGGTTTTAACCCTTCTGGTAATGCTAAATTGAACTTGTGCACAATCCTTGCTAATGCTAGCTCAATTACCACAATAGCAAAACCAGTTCCTGGGCAGCCCCTTCTCCCTGCTCCAAACGGAATCAACTCAAAGTTTAATCCTTTCACATCAATATTACCATTGAAAAACCTCTCTGGTCGGTACTCCTCTGGATTCTCCCATGATAAAGGATCTCTTCCGATTGACCAAGCATTGATAATGACTCCAGTTTTAGCAGGAATTTGATAGCCAAGTAATTTTATGTCTTCTATTGATTCTCGAGGAACTAGTAGTGGAATTGGTGGATGAAGCCTGAATGTTTCTTTGATCACTGCTTTCAAATACTGCATATATCCTAAGTCGTCCTCTGTTACCTCTGCTTTCCCTTGGGCTAATCCTCTCACTTCATTCTGTAATTTTTCCATGGCTCTTGGATGCCTCAAAAGCTCTGTCATTACCCACTCTAAAGCTGTATGCGTTGTATCCGTACCACCAGAAAATATATCCTACGCATAAAATTAAAAAATATACTAAGATTGTTATCCTGGAGAATGTGGAAGAATAACAATATTCTAAGTAACCAAATATTTAACTATGAAACAATATGTTAGTAAGTAGCAAGCAGGAATTATGTTCAAAATTATAAGTACTAATAAAACACGTCAAGGAGGGAATAAATGCTAATCTTACCAAGATGATAGCTTTCAATGAATCCCTTTGAAGAGGAAAGCCAGTTTCCTTTCCATTCTGAACTTCCAGCAAAACATCCACGAAATCTTTAGCTTCACCCGTACTGTATTCTCCTTTATTGTTCTTAATAATGTGTTCTTCGATCACACACTCTAAAAATGTATCCAAACTTTTAGCTACTTTCTCCACTTTGGTGTCTAGACCAGTTAATTTATTGATCCATTCAAGCCGCGGAATATAATCCCCAATATTAAAAGTGCCAAAAAGTTCACCTAATTCATCTAGAGTGACCTTAGCATTCATTCCACTTTCTCCTTCATCATATTTCCTCCCTAAGGCCACTCTGCTAATTATGTTACAAGTGAGAAAACAAAAATGATCTCTTAAATCTATCACTGAACTCGAAGAACCACACTCTTGTCTGATTTTGTCAATCATATTCGATGTTTCTTCTTCTCTTATATCACGATAAGATTGGACTCTTCTGTTGTTGAGAAGGTGAAGCACGACAATGCTTTTAATTTGTCTCCAGTATTCACCATAGGGACTAAAGCCCACGTCCCTAGAGCCATAAAATAGTTTATCAGCCAAACTAGATTTGGGTCTGCTTGAGCATACGAGATCATGAGTTTTCATGATCTCACGAGCAGTTTCGACAGAGGAAGCAACGAGCACAGGCTTACTGCCAAAGTGAAGTAGCATGACTGGACCATATTTTTTGGATAGTTTATGGAGGGAACGGTGAGGAAGAGATCCAAGTTGATGCAGATTTCCTATGATAGGAAGCTTTGTTGGAGATGGTGGTAACCTTTTTTGATTACTTGAAGTAGTAAAGAAGCATTGATGAATGAAGAAAATGAAGAAAAACAGAGGAATTACACGAGAATACCAAGGAAGATCCATTTTCCTTTTTTGGTGATGAGAAAATAGATCAAAATTAGGAAACAAGTACGCCCTACTTATTGATGAGTATGCGTCCATAGAATCTTCAATCACCACACAAACTAAAATGGACACAACAAGCACAGATTAATATCTAGAAATTATCTAATAAAATCATTGAATTTTATTTATATCTAAATTACTCAATTTAAAGGTTTTATCTTCAAAAGTTACTCAACTCATTTATCATTAAAATATATTTAATATAAAAAAATAAAATATTTTTTATGTCATGTAATTATGAACCCTATAAATAAATAAATAAAATTATAGAATTTATTTATTAGTATACCCTACTAACCCACAAATTGGGTCAAGTAAAATAATAAATAGATTTTATAATTTTATTTATTTATAATGTTCATGATTTTGTTTTTGGACGAATTTATAACATTAGACAGGTCTAATGGTCTTTTATTAATAATAAAATAAAATCATCAATGTGAATAAGTACAAGCAAGGGGGGCTAGACCTTACCTTACAAATCATAATGAGGTAACAAACATTTATTAATTAACAAGGAGTAAAGACATAAAGACACAATCAAAGTTGTCCCGTATTTGCATAAAGACACCTTAACTTTCAAAGTGTCTTATCACCCCACAAAAATATTTAATATCATTGTAAATGGGCCATTTTTACCCATTTCCTCGTCTGGATTATTACCATGCACATGAGGCGCGTCATTCCGTGTTGTCACTGCCATGGACCAATTTAAAAGTGCCACATGTCATTTTCTTTCTTTATTATTAATTATTTAATCAATTTATGTCATTTTCCCCAATTCTAAACCCAAAATAGCCGTTGATGGCCCTAATTTTTCGATTTCATGGTTTTTTTTCATAGCAAGATCAACGTTGGTTCTCTCTGTTTGACAACTTCATCATCTTCCCCAAGAAAATAAGGTAGGAATTCGTTTTATCTTTTAATTTCCAATATAAAACGTTAATTTGAATTTTTGTTCTCTATGTCTACTTCTGAATTTTTGTTCACCAACAACAAAACATGATTGGGACACAAAACCCGACCCTCAATTTGTAAATGCAATAAGGAACTACTACCAAAATCTTGAAATGATTGTGAAGTAGACAATAAATCAGAAGAAGACGACAATAAAGACAATCTTGAAACAACTAAAACAGGTCGAAAAACAGAGGAACTAAAAGGAATCTGATAAGAAAGAAGGAAAAGAAAAATAAAATAAAACATAAAACAAAAGACCTTACAGAGAAGAAATAAATTTAGAAGAAGAAAAGGAAAAGGAAAGTTGAGAAATAAGAAAAGAAAAGGAAAAACGACTTTCTTCAAAGAACAAGGTCGGGTCGGGTTGAATTCTATCACAGGGAGTGAGCAACACGCGCGACTACATAGATGAGGGAATGGGTCAAAATGGCTCATTTACAAAGATATTAAATAGTTCTGTGGGGTAATAGGACACTTTGAAAGTTAAGGTGTCTTTATGCAAATACGGGACAACTGTATTTATGTCTTTTCTCATTAACAAGAGTGAAGAAAATAAGAGGAAGAGAAAACTAGGTATTATATGATCATCATAGAGTTTATAATACAGTCTATGATGATATTACAAATGAGGATGCTTAAATAAGTAATAATATAAACATCAAGAAGAAGATTGAGTTATTAAACTCAAACTCAAACTTCCTTTTATTTATGTATGAACTAAAAAGATAGTTTGTCCGTCTAAAATAACCTGAAGTATTTTTTGCTTGTCTTTTTCTTCAAATCTATCGAATAGAACTTGATAGTTCATCAGTTCCTCTTAGATTTATTGGATCTTGTTGAAGTTGGTGACACTGTCATATATTTATGTTTGGCCAGTCGCATCGGTAGGTGCCTTCCATATGTCTTCCTTTTGTTTTTATTGCTTCCACTTCTTTGTAGTTTAGGTGAAAGATCGCTATCTCTAGCTAATCCCTTCGTCCCTTTTTATATGACATCTCTTTCTATAAATAGTTGTACCACAATACTTGTCATTTTATAAAATTTAGGCATAAATTACCATATTTTTCCTATTATACTCTTGATAGAGTAGTTAATTAATCTTGAAAATGTATTCATCATTTATTATAAAGTTGACTTAAGAAAACATTAAATAAGGGTAGAAGGGTAAAGTTACATCATTTCTTAATGGAAGTGCAAAGTAAAAATGTGACATATAAAAAGGGACGGATGGAGTACTTTATCAAAGTAGGGTTCATGACTACATGCATATAAAATATTTTATTTTGTCGTGTCATATTTATTTTAATGATAAATGTAGTTGAGTGATTATTAAAATAAAACTTTTAAGTTAAATGAATTTATTGATATAAAATAAAGTACAATGACTTTGTTATAATTTCTCATAGTTCAATGACCTTTTAAGATATTAATCCCATGGAACACAAATATTTGTTTAATTAGGCCCTGTTTAGATATAATTTGAAATAGATTGATTTAACATTAAAAACATTGTTTTGACATGGCATCTTAATTTTTTCTCAAGTATATTTTTGCTAGTAAACATGAAAAAACGCACAATTTCTTTGATATCTTGAATTGATTGGCGAGGAATTAATGGTATTGTTGGACCGAGATTTTGTGATCTCTTAATCCTTCGCTCATTGACTTTTGTGGAAAATGAGACTTTTGTTACCAAAGTTGGTAAATACTTTTAAAATGAGTTTAATGGATTTACATACAAAAATCACCAACTAATTAGTGTTAGCCTACAAGCAAATAATACTGAGAAGGAAATTATTAAAAGGTCAACAAAAGAAGAAAATGAAGAAAAAAAGCACAGGAAGTAGAATTGAGGAGAGAAATCTAGAATTGGGTATATTTGAAAAGGCATAATACATATAGGTGCATTTTATCTTGGTGTCAACTGATATTTATATCGTTCTACTTTGAAAGTGCACAAATAAACGCTAAAATTATTTCAAATTGAACTAATTTCTTATACCTCCTACATAGCATCCTAAATACATTTTGTCATATACGACACTTTTTATAATTTAAATAACAAATTTAAATCGATCGACCGCAATTTTATTATTTGCATTATTGCACGACACAAAAGATAACCCACTCGAACTTCAACCACAAATTTTGTTTTGTATGATCAGTCACATGTGGCTCAAAAATAAATTCTAATTAGAGGCTTAAAATTAAAGTAATTTCATATATAATTTTATATAAAATTTATTTTTCTAGATTTTTTAAAGTTGTTTAATTAATATTAGGTAAGACATTATCAATTTCAATATTAACAAACATATTTTTTTTTATTGTGGCAATCATATTGACATAATTCTATAAGTAATAAGTTGACAATGTTTTTATTAAAATAATAGAGTTAAAATAATAAAATTTGATGCAAGAAATTGATAATTTGATAGACCTCACTTTAATATGCTTGTTGCATTGCATGGAAACCTAAATAGAAATAAGAAAATATTTTACAATACATTTTGTTTGCAAGTTAGATCCTTATACTTACAAATTTGGTAATTGAACCTTTAAACTCACTTAAACACAATATTTTAAAGGCATAATACATATATTGGACCTTAAACTTGGCTTCAAATTTTAATTTTGACCTCCAACTTTCAAAGTGCACAAATAGACACTTTAACTATCCAACCTTTTAATAAATAAACACGTGTGTCTTACCTGGCAAAACGCGTGACGTGCACGCATTTTGCGTGAGTGAGAAGTAATTTTTAGGCACACAACAGTGAAAAAAATGCTGAAATGACAACTCTACCCTTAATTAATTTTTATTTATTTTTTAGTTCTAAAATTGACGTGTAAAGTGTTTAATTAGTTGGCAGCCATTGAGTGGCTCACTAATACACGTGGCAGCGATTGCATTTCACGCTCTTGGCTCCAAAAATCGCGTGTTTATTTATTAAAAGGTTGGATAGTTAAAGTGCTTGTTTGTGCACTATGAAAGTTGGAGGTCAAAGTTAAAATTTGAAGCCAAGTTTAAGGTCAAATATATGTATTATCCCTATTTTAAAGTCTTTTTTCATCCTATGTGTGTGTAGTACAACAAATTAGGACTGAAATTTAGTCTAAATATATAAATAATGGGTGCTTTTATAAAATATAAAACTTTGGGATAGCTTTCAAATACTAGAATTTGACCCACATACTAATTTTTTCTAGTATTTGAAAACATGGGATGTTTGCCAAGTATATTTGTCAAGTAATAACAAGTTGTATGGCCAAGCACCATGAATTTTTTTCACTTTTTTCAGAGTTGAACTTCATGTCTATATGATAGATAATGTGTCTTATTAAAATATTATTAGAAAAAACTCCGTAAGATAAATTCTAGTGAAGGAAAAAGAGTACGTACACATGGCTAATAATAAGCATTTTGAATGCCTCATTTAAACCTTACAAAGAAAATTCATTGGGACAAAACATTGTGAGGTAAAAGAGAGAACATCATGAAAATGAACAATATGTATGTATTGAACTCCTTTCAAGTTTCAAGGTAGGATATTGGGTGCATAGAATAAAAAGGAACTCTTTTCAAGGGGGAATGAAGATTCATTTTTGACATTTATTATGTGAAAATCAGATTTAAGAGAGCAATCTTTACGACCAACCCAGAAAGGAAGTCACCGGTAGCAATACTGGGAAGTATTATTCCATGGCATATATTGGTGCCTAAGATAAGTGATCTGCATAATATATAAGTACGTGAGTTCGAGCCATCGAGCGAAAAAAAGTGGAAACTCCTTAGGGATGGGTAAAAAAAGTACAAATGAAGAGAAGAACTCCTAATAATAACTAGAGCATGGAGTGGTCACTGCTAGCAGAGGTGATTTCCTATGAATAGTGATGCCATTGTCTTCGGTCATATCCAAATCCTCCGGTTTTAACCCTTCTGGTAATGAAAAATTGAACTTGTGCATAAGCCTTGCTAATGCTAGCTCATTTATCACAACAGCAAAAGTAGTTCCTGGGCAGCCCCTTCTGCCTGCTCCAAATGGAATCAACTCAAAGTTTAATCCTTTGAAATCAATATCACTATTTAAGAATCTCTCTGGTCTGTAGTCCTCTGGATTTTCCCATGATAAAGGATCTCTTCCGACTGTCCAAGCATTGATAATGACTTGGGTTTTAGCAGGTATTTGATAGCCAAGTAATTTTATGTCTTGCGTTGATTCTCGAGGAATTAGTAGAGGAGCGGGTGGATGAAGCCTAAGTGTCTCTTTGATTACTGCTTTAAGATAGTGCATATTTCCTAAGTCATCCTCTGTTATCTCTTCTTTCCCTTGTGCTAATCCTCGCACTTCATTCTGTAATGTTTCCATGACTCTTGGATGTCTCAAAAGCTCTGCCATTATCCACTCTAGAGTTGTATATGTTGTATCTGTACCAGCAGCAAATATATCCTACGCATTAACAAGAAACAAACTAAGATTGTTATGCTGGTGTATGTGTAAATGATTGTGTGGAAGAATAATCTATGTCGCTAAACTTTTAACTATGAAACAATATGTTTAGTACGAATTATGTATGTTCAAAATTATACTAACAAAACACGCACGCCAAGGAGGGAATAAATAATGTGAGAGAAGCTGATGTTACCAAGAGGATAGCTTTCAATGAATCCCTGTGAAGACGAAAACCAGTTTCCTTTCCATTCTGAATTTCCAGCAAAACATCCACGAAATCTTTAGCTTCGCCCGTACTGTATTCTTCTTTATTGTGCCTAATAATGTGTTCCTCGATCACACTCTCTAAAAATGTATCCAATTTTTGAGCTACTTTCTCCACTTTGGTGTCTAAACCAGTGATTTTATTGACCCATTCCAGCCAAGGAATAAAATCCCCAACGTTAAAAGTACCCAAAAGTTGAACAAATTCTGCTAGGATGGCCTTTGCATATATTCCACTTTCCCTTTCATTATATATCCTCCCTAACGCCACTCTGCTAATTATGTTACCAGTCATAAAACAAATATGATCTCTTAAATCTATCACTGAATTTGAAGAAACACACTCTTGTCTGATTTTTTCAATCATATTCGATGTTTCTTCTATTCTAATATCACGGTAAGATCGGACTCTGTTGTTGTTGAGAAGGTGAAGCACCGTTATGCTTCTAATTTGTCTCCAGTATTCACCATATGGAGTAAAGCCCACGTCCCTAGAGCCATAAAAGAGTCTATCAGCCAAACTAGATTTGGGTCTGCTTGAGCATACGAGATCATGAGTTTTCATGATATCACGAGCAGCTTCGACAGAGGAAGCAACGAGCACAGGCTTACTGCCAAAGTGAAGTAGCATGAGTGGACCATATTTTTTGGATAGTTTATGGAGAGAACGGTGAGGAAGTGATCCAAGTTGATGGAGATTTCCTATGATTGGAAGCTTTCTTGGAGATGGTGGTAACTTTTTTTGATTACTTGAAGTAGTAAAGAAGCATTGAATAAGGAAGATAAGAAAGAAAAACAGAGGAACTAGAAGAGAATACCAGGGAAGATCCATTTTCTTTTTAGGTAGGAATATTGATAAGGAACTAGGTGTAAATCAAAGCGGTTGTCTAATGGCCTTTTATTAATGATAAAATAAAATCCTCAACGTGAAGAAATAAGTACAAGTAAGGGAACTTGACCTTACCTTACAAATCCTAATGAAGTAACAAAACTCTACTAATTAACAAGAATGAAGAAAAATAAGAGCTAGAAAAAACTAGGTATTATATGATTATCATACAGTTTATAATACACTTTATGATAATATTGCAAATGAAGATGCTTAAATAATGTAAGAATATAAACATCAAGAAGAATGTTGAGTTATCAAACTCAAACTTCCTTTTATATATGTATGAACTAAAAAAGATAGTTTCCCCCGTCTAAAGTAACCTGAAGTATTTTTCACCTATCTTCTTTTTAAAATTTATCCAATAGCACTTGATAGTTCATCATTTCGTCTTAGATTTATTGGATCTTGTTGAAGTTAGTGATATTTTCTTATGTTTCTGCTTGATCAGTCACATCGGTAGGTGCCTTAGAACAAATTTCCCAATCATCTTACCATCCCAACTATGTTGTCTTCCTTTTGTTTTTATTGCTTCAACTTCTTTGTTGTTTAGGTGAAAGATTGTCATCCCTAGCAACTTTATCAAAGTAGGGTTCATGACTACATGCATATAAAATATTTTATTTTGTCGTGTCATATTTATTTTAATGATAAATGTAGTTGAGTGATTATTAAAATAAAACTTTTAAGTTAAATGAATTTATTGATATAAAATAAAGTACAATGACTTTGTTATAATTTCTCATAGTTCAATGACCTTTTAAGATATTAATCCCATGGAACACAAATATTTGTTTAATTAGGCCCTGTTTAGATATAATTTGAAATAGATTGATTTAACATTAAAAACATTGTTTTGACATGGCATCTTAATTTTTTCTCAAGTATATTTTTGCTAGTAAACATGAAAAAACGCACAATTTCTTTGATATCTTGAATTGATTGGCGAGGAATTAATGGTATTGTTGGACCGAGATTTTGTGATCTCTTAATCCTTCGCTCATTGACTTTTGTGGAAAATGAGACTTTTGTTACCAAAGTTGGTAAATACTTTTAAAATGAGTTTAATGGATTTACATCAAAAATCACCAACTAATTAGTGTTACCCTACAAGCAAATAATACTGAGAAGGAAATTACTAAAAAGTCAACGAAAGAAGAAAAGGAAGAAAAGCACAGGAGGTAGAATTGAGGAGAGAAATCCAGAATTGGGTATATTTGAAAAGGCATACTACATATAGCTGCATTTTATCTTGGTGTCAATTGATATTTATGTCATTTTACTTTGAATGTGTACAAATAACTACTAAAATTTATTTAAAATTGAACTAATTTCTTATACATCCTACGTAGCATCCTAAATACATTTTTATCATACACGACACTTTTTTATAATTTACATATCAAGTTGAAACTAAAGGAGACGATCGACTGCAATTATATTATTTGCATTATTGCACGAGACAAAAGATAACCCACTCAAACTTTAACCACACATTTTGTTTTGTATGATCACTCACATGTGGCTCAATATATTTTGAGGCCTAAAAATAAATTCTAATTAGACGCTTAAAATTTAAAGTAATTTCGTATATATTTTTATTTAAAATTTATTTTTCTAGAACTTTTTTAGTTGTTTAATTAAAATTAGGTAAGATATTATCAATTTCAATAGTACAAAAAAATATTTTTTTTATTGAGGCAACCATTTGACATAATTCTATAAGTAATACGTTGATAATGTTTTTATTAAAGTAATAGAGTTAAAATAATAAAATTTGATGCAAGAAATTGATAATTTGATAGACCTCACCTTAATATGCTTGTTGCATTGTTTGGAAACCTAAATAGAAATAAGAAAATATTTTACAATACATTTTGTTTCACACTTTTCGACTATTGACACTCTTCTTTGACAGGAGATTACTCTAACTTAGAAGAGATTTGAAAAGAGAGTACAAAAGAAGTTAAAGACAATAAAATAATGAGATTGTTGGGGACATAATGTAAGAAGGCAAAACAACATTTTCTTGATTTCTTCAATTTGAAATAAGGTTAAAGAAAATAAAATAATACTCCTTATGTGCCTATTTATGCATCACTATTTCGTTTTTAGTCGGTACTCTGTCTCAATAAAAGGTAACATAATCATAATTAGAACAATTTAAGTATGAAATTTTCTTTTTATTATAGTTATAAAAATATCTAAGATTCATTTTAAACCACAATATTGGGAAGTATTATTCGGTGGCATGTATTGGTGACAAAGATAAGTAATCTGCATAATATGTATAAGCACGTAGGTTCGAGTCATCAAAGGAACAAACAAAGAGGTGGAAACGCATAAAAGGGGTAAAAAAAAGTACAAATGGAGAGAACAAAAACTCCTAATACTAACTAGAGTATGGAGTGGCCACTACTAGCAGAGGTGATTTCCTACGAACAGTGACGCCACTGCGTTCGGTCATATCCAAATCCTGGGGTAATGCAAAATTGAACTTGTGCACAATCCTTGCTAAAGCTAGCTCAATTATTACAACAGCAAAAGCAGTTCCTGGGCGGCCTCTTCTGCCTGCTCCAAATGGAATCAACTCAAAGTTTAATCCTTTGAAATCAATATTACTATTTAAGAACCTCTCTGGCCGGTACTCCTCTGGATCACCTCACGACAAAGGGTTTCTTCCAATTGCCCAAGCATTGATAATAACTTGAGTTTTTGCAGGTATGTGATAGCCAAGTAATTTAATGTCTTCTGTTGATTCTCGAGGAACTAGTAGTGGATCCGGTGGATGAAGCTTGAATGTTTCTTTGATCACTGCTTTCAAATACTGCATATTTCTTAAGTCGTCCTCTGTTACCTCTGCTTTCCCTTGGGCTAATCCTCTCACTTCATTCTGTAATTTTTCCATGGCTCTTGGATGCCTCAAAAGTTCTGTCATTATCCACTCTAAAGTTGTATATGTTGTATGTTGAATATAGTAGCTGTTATTCAAAGTTAGTTACAAGATAAACAGTGATGTCACAAAGTTAGTTAGAAAGTTGTTACGAATTAACTATGGTTAAGTTAGGGTTAACTAGTGTAGTTAGTTAATAACATATTTTAGAATCACACTATAAGTGTGTTTGTATGAACACTCTGTATTTTCTGATTCATTGTAGTATATTGAAACTTTCTTTTCTGTTTCCAATCTACAATCTATTCTTCATGGTATCAGAGCATAAGGGTTTCCATTGAAGATCTCACTGTTTTTCAGTGCAGTTGAAGAATTGCTGCATTGTCCATATAGCAGTTCAAATCGTGTGTGATTTCCAGGTGTTTATTCATGGCGCCTGATTCAAATTCAGAGATACCTACCAGTTCAGTGCAAGAAGGATCAATGGTGATTGATGCGCACCATCCTCTATATCTCCAAGCATGTGATACTCCAGGTAGTTCTCTAGTTTCCATTCAACTCACTGGTTCTGAAAACTTTTCACTATGGAGTAGATCAATAAAGATAGGATTACTAGGTAAAGGCAAACTAGGATTTGTTGATGGAAAATATCCTAAGAATCTATTTCCAGCTCCTCTACATGATCTCTGGGAGAAGTGTAACGCCATAGTTCTCTCACGGATTATGATCTCTGTTAGTAGGGAGTTACTTAGTGGAATAGTGTATGCAAGTAGTGCTCATCAAATTTGGAATGATCTCAAAGAAAGATTTGATAAAGTTGATGGATCTAGGATTTTTTTTCTTCATAAGGAAATTGACACATTGACTCAAGGAGTCTCATCAGTGGCTCACTATTTCTCTAAGCTGAAGGAATTATGGATGGAATTTGATTCTCTTATGCCATGTCCTAGTTGTGCTTGTGAAGTGTCAAAAACCTATGCTGTTCATTTTGAATATCAGAGATTAATGCAATTTCTTCTAGGGTTAAATGAAACCTATAATCAATGTAGAAGTCAGTTAATGATGATGGATCCTAGACCAAGTGTGAATAAGGCTTATTCCTTGGTAATGGCTGAAGAATGTCGAAAGGCTCTAGGCAAGTACAATATAGTTAGTGCAGAAACTACACATCCTGGACAGCTATCAGATGCAATGGCATTTTTTAGTTCTGACAAAGGTCATACTCAGTCTGGTTCAGGTTCTTCTTCTCATTCAGGATCTGGTTCCAAATCTCAGAGAGCCTCTAACAGCAACCTGTATTGTGATTACTGTAACTGGAAGAACTAGCCCTGGCCCTGTGACTGCTACTAATTTTGCAACAGGATCTTCTCCTCATAGTACAAGCGGTCATGTAGATGGTTCACATGGATCAGTGTTTGAGGGTCAAGGTTCCTCCTAGCAGCTCAGCATGCAGATCTCAATCTTATCCAAGACCTCTCTCATCAGGTGGTGGTATCTCTTATCCTACTCATGCACTTATGTCTAATGTGCAGCCATATCACTATCCATCCACACAGTGGTTCCCTCCCCTTTCTTACCTACAACAATATCAACCTTTTGACCAGAAGAATGGCAGGCCTAAGAGTGATTTCCATATGCAAGTCACAGGTATGCCTAAATGGATCATAGATTCTGGAGCTTCTAAGCATATGGTCAATGATTTTAAATTGCTCACTAACTTTACATCACTACCTAGTTGTCAAGTGGGAAATGTTTCTTTGCCAACTGGTAGTTTAGCTAAAGTTACCAATATTGGTTCTTCTCAGATTCTAATGGGAGCTGTTAATCATAATGTTCTACATATTCCTGAGTTCAAGTACAACTTGTTATCTGTTCCTAAGCTAACTAGGGAATTGAATTGTGGTGTCCTCTTTTATCCTGATTTTTGCCTGTTCCAGGACCTCTCCAATGGGAAGGTGAGGGGGATTGGCAAGTTGGAGGATGACATGTATGTTCTTCCAGTTGATCACCAGTTGAAGTCACACGGAACTTCACTATCATCTTCTATTGCAAATGTAGTGTCTGTCTCTAAGTCTACTTCCTTAATAATGCAGATAGTAGAAACTTGTCTCTATGGCATAGAAGGCTTGGCCATGTATCATTTCATACTCTTAGAAAACTTAGTTGTTTCAACAATGTATCTCCTACTTCTGATGTTCCTTGTACTGTATGCCCTTTGGCTAAACAATCAAGACTTCATTTTCCATTGAGTAATACTACAACTTCTACTTGTTTTCACACTTTGCATGCTGATGTGTGGGGTCCCTATAGAGTACCTACTCATGATGGGGAGAGATATTTTCTAACCATTGTTGATGATTGTTCTAGATATACCTGGCTGCTATTAATCAATTCCAACATTGTGGCTCTTAGAAATTTCTTTACTATGATCAAGAATGTATTCTCTGCAACTGTAAAAATATTGAGGACAAACAATGGTTGTGAATTTTTTAACTCACAAATAACTGAATTACTTCAGTCCCTAGGGGTTCTTCATCAGAGTTCTTGTGTATATACTCCCCAGCAAAATGGAGTAGTTGAAAGAAAGCACAGGCATATATTGGATACAGCCAGGGCATTAAGGTTTCAAGCCAGTCTTCCACTTAAGTTCTGGGGTGAATGTGTGCTCATTAGTGTGTATCTCATTAACAGACTTCCATCTACTATACTTAAGGGCAAAACTCCATTTGGTGTCCTGTTTCAGACCAGTCCATCACTAGATCATTTGAGGGTATTTGGTTGTTTGGCTTTTGACACTGAAGTGAAAAAGGTTGATAAATTTGCCTCCAGAGCTATTCCATCTGTATTTCTGGGCTATGCTACTCTTCAGAAGGGGTACAAGTTGTTTTCCTTGCATACCAAGGAGTTTCTGGTTAGCAGGGATGTTGTGTTTAAAGAAGAGATTTTTCCATTTCAGTGTATGGACCTTAATGTGTCCTCAATTTTTCCAGTCCTTCATCCCTCAGCACTATGTGAAAGTTCTCCTCCTATAGTTGTTCCTGCTGAATCTCCTCCTAGTAGTTCTGCTTTTGATTTGTATCATATACCTGTTGTGGAATCTACTTCGTGTGATAATACTACTCAGTCTCCTACTCTTAGAAGATCATTCAGGACTAGCAGACCACCCATCTGGCTGCAAAATTTCCTCACTTCTCAGCCTAAGTCTGGTTGTTTGTATCATGTTTCTAATCATGTCAGCTATGACAAACTTTCCAAATCCTATGGTCAAGCATTGGCTGCTTATTCAAGTAATGTTGAGCCTGTTTCTTTTGTTGAGGCTGCTGCTAATCCTCTGTGGGTGGAGGCCATGAAGTCTGAAATTTCAGCACTAGAGGACAATCAGACTTGGAGCATTGTTGATCTTCCTCCTGGTAAACAACCTATTGGCTGTAAATGGGTGTTTAAGGTCAAATATTTAGCTTCTGGGGCTGTTGAAAGATATAAAGCTAGGCTAGTAGCCAAGGGGTTCAGTCAAAAGGAAGGGTTGGATTACTCAGAAACCTTTTCTCATGTGGCAACAATGGTTACTGTCAGATCAGTTGTGGCTATTGCTGCTGATAAGCATTGGCCAATCTTTCAAATGGATGTTCATAATGATTTTCTGCATGGGGATTTGCCTGAAGAAGTGTACATGGTTATTCCTCCTAGTTTTGGCAGACATGAGGGATCTAGTAAAGTCTGCAAGCTCCATAAATCACTATATGGATTGAAGCAAGCACCTAGACAGTGAAACCTTAAGTTGACAGCAGCTTTGGCTCAATTAGGCTTTGTTCAAAGTCACTATGACTACTCTCTTTTCACCAGGCATGTAGATAAGGAATTGATAGTGGTTCTAGTATATGTTGATGATCTTTTGGTGACTGGTAGCTGCAAGAATATGATAGCTCAGACCAGGAATGACTTGAAACTCAAATTCAAGATGAAGGATTTGGGAGAATTAAAGTTTTTTCTTGGGATTGAATTTGCCAGGTCTAAGGAGGGGTATGTAATGAGTCAGCGCAAGTATGCCTTAGAATTAATTTCTGAAATGGGGTTAAGTGGAGCCAAGCCACTCTACACACCATTGGATCCTAATGTGAAACTAACATCTATTGAGTTTGACTCATATGTGCAGGGAGCAGAAACTACAGTAAAAGACAAACCTTTAGAAGACATTGGGAGGTATCAAAGGTTAGTGGGGAGACTACTCTATCTAACTATGACTAGAGTGGACATTTCTTTTGCAGTACAAACACTTAGTCAATTCATACATGCTACTAAACAATCTCATATGGAGGCGGCTTTGAGAGTCATCAGGTACATCAAGTCAGCTCCTGGCTTAGGACTGTTTATGCCTGCTCAAAGCACAGGAACTCTAACTACTTACTGTGACTCTGACTGGGGAACTTGTGTGCAAACAAGAAAGTCAGTCACAGGATATTTGGTGAAGTTTGGAGAGGCACTTATTACCTGGAAATCTAAAAAATAGGATACAGTTGCTAGAAGTTCAGCTAAAGCTGAGTTTAGAAGTATGGCTTCTGCAGTGGCAGAGATAACTTGGCTTATTGGCATCTACAAGGAGTTAAGAGTTAATATCAAGCAACCAGTGGATTTATTCTGTGACAGCAAGGTTACTATACAGATTGCAGCCAATCCCATTTTTCATGAAAGAACCAAACATTTTTATATTGATTGTTATTTTGTTAGAGAGAAGTTACACCAAGGTATGATCAAAACTCATCATGTGTCTACCAAAGATCAATTAACAGACTTGCTGACAAAAGGTTTGTGGAAAGCTTCACATGTACATTTGATGTCCAAGCTAGGCTTGAAAGACATATTTCAGCCTTTAGCTTGAGGAGGGGTGTTGAATATAGTAGCTGTTATTCAAAGTTAGTTACAAGATAAACAGTGATGTCACAAAGTTAGTTAGAAAGTTGTTACGAATTAACTATGGTTAAGTTAGGATTATCTAGTGTAGTTAGTTAATAACAGATTTTAGAATCACACTGTGAGTGTGCTTGTATGAACACTCTGTATTTTCTAATTCATTGTAGTATATTGAAACTTTCTTTTCTGTTTCCAATCTATTCTTCATTGTATCCGTACCAGCTGCAAATATATCCTCCACATTAAAAAGAAACACAATTTTAAAAAAAAAAAATAACAAACAAACTAACCATATAAGATTGTTATGCTGGAGTATGTATAAATGATTATGTGGAAGAATAACAATGTTCTAAGTCACAAAATTTTTAACTATGAAACAATTATGTTCAAAATTATACAAACAAAACACGCCAATGAGTGAATAAGTAGAGTGAAAGAGTCTGATGTTACCAAGATGATAGCTTTCAATGAATCCCTTTGGAGAAGAAAGTCAGTTTCCTTCCCATTTTGAATTTCTAGCAAAACGTCCACGAAATCTTTAGTTTCTCCCACTCTGTATTCTCTTTTCTTGTTACTAATAATATGTTCTTCAATCAGAGTCTCTAAAAATGTATCCAACTTTTTAGCTACTTTCTCCACTTTGGTGTCCAAACCAAAGATTTTATTGACCCATTCAAGCCAAGGAATATAATCCCCAACGTTAAAAGTACCGAAAAGTTGAACAAATTCTGCTAGGATGGTCTTTGCCTCTATTCCGCTTTCCCTTTCATTATATATCCTCCCTAATGCTGTAAACTTTAGTGAATTATAACTAATCAATGGAGAGAAATAACAATTTGAGAGAAACTGATTCAAGGAGAAGAAGAGAGAAAATTTTGTATTGAATTCATGAACAATGAATGAATGACTGTTACAATCTATACACCTCTACTTATATTCATTTCAAACTAAAGCAGTTAATTTAACTAACTGGCAGGTGTACATTTTTTGTTAGTGCACTACGGTGCATTTAACTAACTGTTTAACATCCTCCCTCAAGCTAGGAGTATGAAAGATATTCTTCAATCCTAGCTTGGAAACAAGGTAAGAATGTTGATTGCTTGTGAGTCCTTTGGTAAGTAGATATGTTGGCTGCTCTGTTGTGTTGAGATACACTGGTTGAACCAAATCCAAGTTGTATCTTTTCTCGGATAAAATGACAATCAATGTCGCTATGCTTGGTGCGTTCGTGAAAGACTGGATTGGCAGCAATCTGAATAGCTGATTTGCTGTCACAATGTATAGGAACTGGTAACTGCAAGGAGATCCCTAACTCCTTGAATAAGCTAACTAGCCACACAATTTCAGCTACTGTAGAGGCTAGACTCATGTATTCAGCCTCTGCTGAGCTGCGCGAGATGGTGTTGTGTTTCTTGGACCTCCACGAAATTAAGAAGTTTACATAAGTCACTAGGTATCCGGTAATGGACTTTCTAGTGTTGGTACAAGAGGCCCAATAGTATCACAGTAAGCTGACATTTGATTGGTGCTGGAAGAAGACATGAGAATTCCCAAACCTGGAGATTGCTTGACATATTTAACCACCCTGATTGCAGCCTCCATGTGAGATGTCTTTGGTTCATGCATATATTGACTGAGATTTTGCACAGCAAATCCTATGTCAGGGCTAGTTATGGTTAAGTATAAAAGTCTTCCTACCAACTTCTTATATATACCAGGATCCTTTAACAGTTTGTCAGTCTTAGATTTTTGAGGAAAATGCAGATCAAACTCAACACTGGTGAGCTTTTGATTTAGCTCAATAGGTGCTCTAACAGGCTTTGATCCTGACAACCTCATATCTGAAAGTAACTCAAGACAATATTTCCTTTGGTGCATGATAATTCCAGCCTTATTCCTAGCAAATTCAATGCCTAAGAAGTACCTTAAGTCACCCAAATCCTTGATCTTAAAGGTATCTTTAAGTATTTTCTTTGTCTCCAAAATCAATTGGTGATCATCAACATATACCAATACAACAACCAAACTAGATCCTTGGTGCTTAGTGAATAGTGAATAATCAATGTGACTCTGATTAAATCCAAAAGCATTCAAGGCTGTAGTTAGTTTTATGTTCCATTATCTACTAGCTTGCTTGAGTCCATATAAAGATATGGTCAACTTGTAGACCTTCCCCTTCCCACTTTGATGAGTAAATCCCAAGGGCATTTCCATGTACATTTCCTCATCCAAATCACCTTGAAGAAAAGCATTAAAAACATTCATTTGATGAAGTTCCCATCCTTGTGCAACAACTAAAGATATCACCACTCTAACTGTCACCATCATATCTACAGGGGAGAATGTTTCTTGATAATCTAAGCCTTCTCTCTGATTGTATCCCTTGGCAACTAGTCGAGCTTTGAATCTATCCACTTTACCATTTGCATTGTACTTTATCTTGTACACCCACTTACATCTTATAGCTTTCTTATCCATAGGCAGTTGTACAATTTTCCATGTGTGATTCTCCTCTAAGGCCTAAATTTCACTTTGTATAGCTTCAATCCATTTGCTATCTTTCACTGCTTCATAATATGTTTTAGGCTCTTGCTCTTGTGAGATCTTTGTCAAAAAACTCTTATAAGGGACTGAAATGCTAGCATAATCCACAACATCACCTATGGAGTATAAATATTTCTTAGTTGCTTTGCCAGGTAAGACATAATCTGCTTGCCAAATGGGAGGTCGATAGTCCTATGTGACTTCCTTAAACCAACATGATCATGTGCATATGGACATGGTCCTCCTCCACATGTTCTTCCTCAAATGTACATGAAGGTAGGGTTACCTCAGTAGAACCTGGTTCACTATCAGAAATCCCAGCAACAGAAATGGTTGACATTCCAACTTTATCATGATCAGAGGAAATCAATATCTCACTTTCAACATGATTAGGCATAGTGACAATAGGTGCTTGGATTTCATTTCTACCAAGATCAAGAAAGTGCATGCCCTCCTCAGAATCATCATTATGTGTTCGAAATGGGAATAAACTTTCATGAAAGATAACATCTCTGCTCACAAATATAGTCTTAGACTCCATGTCATATAACTTGTATCCCTTTTGAGTGACTGCATATCCAAGCAACACTGCCTTCCTTGCCCTAGGTGTAAATTTATCTCTATTCAAGAGATTTGTAGCAAAACAAAGACATTCCACTACTCTGAGATGATACAAAGAAGGTTGTTTATCATAAAGCAGTTCATATGGAGACTTGTTCTCCAATGTAATTAGAGGAATTATATTGATGATGTATACTGCAGTCTCCACACACTCCCCCAAAATTTGCCAGGAAGATTACTTTGTATTTTGATTGCTCTAGCAGTCTCCAATATATGCATGTGCTTCCTCTCCACAACACCATTTTGTTGTGGTGTATGAGGACAAAAGCTTTGATGTAATACCCCATTTGATGTAAACAATTCACTACATATTAAAGAATTCACCTACATTGTCAGATCTAAACACTTTAACAAGTCTGCCAAACTGTGTTTTTATCATTGATAGGAATTGTTTAAGGACTACAATCAAATCAGACTTCAAAGCAAGTAAGAAAACTCATGTCCACCTAGAATGATCATCAAGTAAAGTGACGAAATACCTCTTCCCATTGTGAGTAGGCATCTTGTAAGGGCCCCAAACATTTATGTGAACCAAATAAAAAATAGCATCTGCTTTACTATTGCTAATAGGAAAATGAACTCTAGTTTGTCTAGCCTGTGGACAAATACTACACTGTTTCAAAGTAAAATTACTACAGTCAGTGAAAGCCTTTATTCTTCTAAGTATTCCCATAGGAATGTGTCCCAACCTCATATGCCAAGGGCAGGATCAATGGCTTTCCCAACAGCAGACATTGTCCTGATTGCATTCACATTTCTTTGTTGCATCTCTTGCATTCTCAGTACATAAAGACCATCATCTATATCACCAATCCCCTTCACCTTCCCAGATGAGAGGTCCTGAAATATACAACATATGGGGAAAAAAGAAACACAACAGTTCAATTCTTTTATCAATTTCGAAATCGACAACAGATTAAGCTTGAATGCTGGCACACACAACACATCCCTAATTACTTCGCATTCATTCAACTGAACTTTTCCAATATGAAAAATGGAAGTTGAATCACCTGTTGGTAGTTGCACTTTTCCTACATTTCTCACAATGACCTCATCATGTAAGTGTTGTTTACTGCTTATCATATGATCTGTACACCCTAAGTCGACTATCCAGTTCATGAGTTTCATAGGATTACCTGCCATGTGAGCACTCCTATGTGGTTGGCTTGTGGTGTTCATGTTCAGTACATTTAGCATATGCTTTAATTGTTCTGGTGTGACCTTATTCATCAATTTCATAAGTTGATTGTAACCATTTGATCATCACACACCTTCCCTCCTATGAAAACATTAACACTCTTTTGTAAATCCTAATAGCACCCTGAATCATTTTGCACATGTCCTCCAAAAACAGCATTGGCCTTCTTCTTTGATTTGAAATCTGCAGGGTACCCATCAGTTAATAACAATTGCTCTTAACATGCATTGTAGCATGGCTATGTTCACATTTCATCAATTTGTAACATACATCCCTTGTATGACCCTTCATGCGACAGAAATCACAATAGAAATTGTTGTATCCTTTCTTTTGAAACTGTTTGGTTCCAATTTGTCTTGAAGCAAACAGAGTTGTAGTTGTTGGTTCCATTCCATCATGAACAACTCCAACAATTCCTTTTTGACTTTCATCTTGAATCACCATCGCATATGCTTGGTTAACATTAGGCAAACTACTCATCATTAAGATATGTCCCCTTGCTTGTGACTAGCTTTCATTCAAACCCATCAAAAATTGTAAACGACACTGATATTGCATTTGCTCAACAAACTCTTTAGATTTGTGACAGTCGCACCCTGGTGGAGGCAAAATTGAGTCATATTCATCCCATAGACTCTTTAACTTTGTGTAATAAAAAGAAACAGTGGAGACTCCTTGTGTTAATGTGAATATTCCCCTGTGGAGTTGATACAGTCTCGATCCATTCACTTTGTCAAAACGTTCCTTCAAATCATGCCAAACCTTGTGTGCACTTGATGCGTATAAGATTCCACTAAGCAGATCCTTGCTCACATTACATGTAAGCCATGAAATTACGATCGCATTACATCGATCCCAAATCTTCTTCAAGTCACCTTCATAATCACTCCTCGAAACTTATCCATCTACGAAACCTAACTTGTTTCTTCCTAGCAATGCTATCTCCATTGCTTAACTCTACAATTGAATTCCAACAGATAATGCTCCAGGTACATCAGAAGAGCTTAAGTAGAGCGGGTGATTGTGATTTAGAATCACCGAACCTCCCCTCGATACAGCTCCTCCCGTTCCACCACGAATTTCATCCACTGATTCATCCTCGATTGCCATTGCAGAATCTCTCGATCTACGCTCAAAAAATCCCAAGATAAATCCCTAGATTTGCTTCAAACCGCTCTGATACCATGTAAACTTCAGTGAATTCTAACTAATCAATGGAGAGAAATAACAATTTGAGAGAAACTGATTGAAGGAGAAGAAGAGAGAAAAATTTGTATTGAATTCATGAACAATGAATGAATGACTATTACAATCTATACAGCTGTACTTATATTCATTTCAATCTGAAGCAGTTAATTTAACTAACTCTAACAACTAGACTGACAGGTGTACATTTTCTGTTAGTGCACTGCAGTACATTTAACTAACTGTTTAACAAACGCCACTCTGTTAATTATGTTATTAGTCAGAAAACAACAATGATCTCTTAAATCTATCACTGAATTCGGAGAATCACACTCTTGTCTGATTTTTTCAATCATATTGGATGTTTCGTATTCTCTAATATCACGATAAGATTGGACTCTTTTGTTGCTGAGAAGGTGAAGCACAACAATGCTTTTAATTTGTCTCTAGTATTCACCATAGGGACTAAAGCCCACGTCCTTAGAGCCATAAAAGAGTCTATCAGGGAAGCCAGATTTAGGTCTGCTTGAACATACTAGATCGTCTGTTTTCATGATAGCACGAGCAGCTTCGACAGAGGAAGCAACAAGCAGAGGCTTACTGCCTAAGTGAAGTAGCATGACTGGACCATGTTTTTCTGATAGTTTATGGAGAGAACGGTGAGGAAGCGTTCCAAGTTGATGGAGATTTCCTATTATAGGAAGCTCATGAAAATTGATTCATTCTATCACCGTTTGAGGTGGATATACATGCATTGACTGATCAATTCGGGTATAACCAGTACCAATTCAGATGAAAATGGAACAATAACAGTATTATAGTAAACTCAACTAGCAATACTGGGAAGTATTATTCCATGGCATATATTGGTGCCTAAGATAAGTGATCTGCATAATATATATAAGTATGTGAGTTCGAGTCATCGAGCGGAAAAAAAAAGTGGCAACTCCTAGGGATGGGTAAAAAAAAGTACAAATGTAGTGAAGAACTGCTAATAATAAGTAGAGCATGGAGTGGCCACCGCTAGCAGAGGTGATTTCCTTTGAATAGTGATGCCATTGTTTTCGGTCATATCCAAATCCTCCGGTTTTAACCCTTCAGGTAATGAAAAATTGAACTTGTGCATAAGCCTTGCTAATGCTAGCTCATTTATCACAACAGCAAAAGCAGTTCCTGGGCAGTCCCTTCTGCCTGCTCCAAATGGAATTAACTCAAAGTTTAATCCTTTGAAATCAATATCACTGTTTAAGAATCTCTCTGGTCGGTAGTCCTCTGGATTTTCCCATGATACAGGATCTCTTCCGACTGTGCAAGCATTGATAATGACTTGAGTTTTAGCAGGTATTTGATAGCCAAGTAATTTTATGTCTTGCGTTGATTCTCGAGGAATTAGTAGAGGACCGGGTGGATGAAGCCTAAGTGTCTCTTTGATTACTGCTTTCAGATACTGCATATTTCCTAAGTCATCCTCTGTTATCTCTGCTAATTTCCCTTGTGCTAATCCTCGCACTTCATTCTGTAATGTTTCCATGGCTCTTGGATGTCTCAAAAGCTCTGCCATTATCCACTCTAGAGTTGTATATGTTGTATCCGTACCAGCAGCAAATATATCCTACGCGTTAAGATTGTTATGCTGGTGTATCTTTAAATGATTATGTGGAAGAATTAACAATATTCTAAGTCGCCAAACTTTTAACTATGAAACAATATGTTTAGTACGAATTATGTTCAAAATTATACTAACAAAACACGCCAAATAGGGAATAAATAGTGTGAGAGAAGCTGATTTTACCAAGAGGATAGCTTTCAATGAATCCCTTTGAAGACGAAAGCCAGTTTCCTTTCCATTCTGAATTTCCAGCAAAACATCCACGAAATCTTTAGCTTCGCCGGTACTGTATTCTTCTTTATTGTTCCTAATAATGTGTTCCTCGATCACACTCTCTAAAAATGTATCCAATTTTTGAGCTACTGTCTCCACTTTGGTGTCTAAACCAGTGATTTTATTGACCCATTCCAGCCAAGGATTAAAATCCCCAACGTTAAAAGTACCCAAAAGATGAAGAAATTCTGCTAGGATGTTCTTTGCATCTATTCCACTTTCCCTTTTATTATATATCCTCCCTAAGGCCACTCTGCTAATTATGTTACCAGTCATAAAACAAAAATGATCTCTTAAATCTATCACTGAATTTGAAGAATTAGAATTACACTCTTGTCTGATTTTTTCAATCATATTCGATGTTTCTTCTTCTCTAATATCACGATAAGATCGGACTCTTTTGTTGCTAAGAAGGTGAAGCACGACAATGCTTTTAATTTGTCTCCAGTATTCACCATAGGGACTAAAGCCCACGTCCTTAGAGCCGTAAAAGAGTCTATCAGCGTTTATATATCACACATATGACCTGCAATATTCGAGTGGCAAATTTAAAAGTCATAATTATCTATTGAAGTCAAGTTAAGGATCATGTTAATGTATTATGTCTTTATTATTTATTACCAATTTTTATTTTATTATTAATATAAAAAAGAATAAGTACAATGTCATATTATCATTTAGGGAAAATAGAATGGGTTTCACAGCGGTGTTCATAGAACGATAGTGGAATTTTTAGTTTGATAATATATATAGTAATATTTTTTAAAATATTATATTATTATCATATAAATTTATTGAGTGTGACTAAATTTTGATAAAGTAGAGTATGATAAGTTGATAATATATCATGTTTGTTTTAATTGTTATTTAAATTTTATTGTATTGTATTGTATCACTTAAAATCATTGTTAAGTTTGATAATATTTATAGTAATATTTTTTAAAATATTATATTATTATCATATAAATTTATTGAGCGTGACTAAATTTTGATAAAGTAGAGTATGATAAGTTGATAATATATCATGATGTAATAATGAAAAGACTCATTTTATGTAACGATCGAATTAGTGTAATCGTGTCATTATTTTATTATTTTCTTCTTCTTCTTTACTAATTATTTACTAATTCTATTTAATTTTTTATCCTACTTTTTCATAGTATAGCTCTTTCCATACCATAATTTCCTTATAGATTTATCATCAAAATATGAAAATGTGTTATTATGTAATGTTAAAGAACAATACTATTTATTTAAATATTAGGCTTAAGTCATCTGTGGCCCCTTAAAGTTGTCTGTATAATTCACTTAAACATCTTAACAAACCTTGTTTCCTATTAGACACTCCAATCTTAAAAAGTAAGTTCATATTGAACATTTTTCTGACACTTAATCTAAAGAGAATATGTGTGTAATACATATGCATATGATGTGGCAAAATGATGAGTCAAATGAAGACACGTGTCATTTTAATTTAAAATAATCATAAAAATGAATTTTGAATATAACAAAATCCTAAAAGAAAATACTTTAAACTATAAAATAAATAAATTATACACCCGCTAACCCCACCCCCGCACCCCACCCCGCACCCACCTCAAACCTCTCCATTTCTTCTCTATCCCTAACAGTTGCCTTGTCCACCATTCTTAACTTCCATTTAGAAAAATTAGAGTTTTAACATATGTTATGAATGAATTTATCATTTTTATTTCTCTGTATGCCTTCTTTCTTATTTACATTTAAATTGATGGTGTTTTCTTAAAAGATTCATTTTTTTAATTTTGATTTCAATATTTTTGTTCGATTTGTGAGGAAGATCGGGTGTGTGTGGGGAGAGGTGAAGAGGGAGAGAGTAAATATTTGAATAATGATCTCCATCTTTTCCGACAAAGTAGATATAGATGGTCTCCATTTTTTCCGACAAAGAAGACAACATAATAACTCCATTTTAACTACAAAGAACTGGTGATCTCCATCTTTTTTTTCCTGGAAAAAAGAAGACGGAAGTAGACAATAATTAGATGATTTTTTTTTCTTCAGAAAAGGAAATTTGCAGGGAAAAAATGGTGATGGATTGTATTGAAGAAGTGGTTGCAGTAGATGTGTGGTTTTGAAAGAGAGGAAGAAGAAAAATATTGTTATTTTTTAAAAAAAATAATGAGAAATATAAAGAAAAAATTGAAAAGGAAAAGGAAAAACGTTAAAATATTGATTTCACACGCTCATCAAGATGTGAGCTACATTTTTTGTGCCTTTTGTGACTTGATATGCTAGACTTTGATGTTGTTTTTAGTATGAATGAGCTTCATTGTTGTTTTATATTATTGATGGTAGAACGCTACTTGGCCATTTTGAGTTTTGGGTAAGTTGAAATATTTGATGAATAGGGTGTTTGGAAGATACCTTGGGATATCCAATTAGTAGACTCCTATAAAGAGTAGTAGTGTAATTCACCATGGTTTAGAATCCTCTTGTGTGATGGATGTGAAAGCTTACTGATGATTAGATCCAACCTTAGAATTGAAAGAGATGGTGCTTAGAAAGTCCACCAAGGCTTACTCCCAAGGGGGAGATGGTGTGCATATGTGTGGCCATGATTTCTATATATGCATGTTCATGAAAAATCTTAAGTCTTAATTGGAATGACTTATGTGAATTGTTTTCCTCATGTTAGAGTGCATTGAGTTGAGCTGCCTATAGAACTTCATGAGATAAATAGATGAACATGTCGTAGCTAAGAGTTGAGATATTCCTCCTTGGATGTATGCTTGAGTATAGAATGAATATAGGCTCCATCAGTGTATGTTGAGCATGTTTTAGCTAGGATATTGTAGTTCCTTCTTGAACATGACTAGTTATGAGAATTTCATGCATTTTTGGGTTGTTAGATGTAGTTCCTACTTCCTTGTGTAAGTAAATTATGCGGACAACTTTAAGGGGGCGCAAATGACTTAAGCTTAAATATTACTCCCTCTGTTTCAAAAAGAATGACCCACTTTCCTTTTAGGTCTGTTTAAAAAGAAAATTACCTCTTTTTTTTTTGTAACATTTTAATTTCAGTTTTTCACGTGACATGTTTAAGACCACAAAATTAAAGGACAATTTTGTACATTTGACATAACGTTAATTTAGGACCATAAGATTCAAAAGTCTTCTTTATTTTTTCTTAAACTCCATGTCAAGTCAAATTAGGTCACTCTTTTTTAAACGGAGGGAGTATGTTACTGCCGATTGCAGATTGTCTAGCCACTTTGAAGGATAACAAATCTGTCTATCTGTCTACATTTTATATTAAAGTATGAAAGTTATTGAATGGACTTTTTGTCCTTTTTAAAAAAATAAATTATAATAGATAAAATTATTATTAATTATTATTATTATTATAAGGGAAAAATTCTAAATTATAAGAAGATAATTAATTGCCTATTTTAATATTAGCAGAATAATTTTTTTTCTTTTTAGTGCAAAATCCTTTTAAGTGGAAAATTCATTAGACGTAGAATTTATTATACGCAGTAATATTTTATTGCAAAATCTAAAAACTACTTACAATTTAAATTCATTTTATATAGATTTTATTTATTCAGCTTTAGGAATCACTTTAGAATTAGGTTTTCTTTAACCAATTACGGAATATTACATACGTATGTCTCTCTTTATTTAGGTTTTAGACCATTCTTCAAAAAAAAAAAAAAAAAAAAATTATATCAATACTTTGTTACTTAAATAATTATTTTTTACAATTTTGGTTTTGAATAAAAATTTCATAACAACAAATTTTAATGAAAAAATCAATAAGATTGGTTAGGTGACACTAACAAAGATTATCATACAATGATAAATAGTCATTTCTACTTAATTAGAGAGCTCAAGTTTAAATCTCCTTAAATACAAAATCGCCTTTTTACTTTGATTTTAAAAAATCTTAAAAGTCCAAATTTACCTCATTAATCTCAAATGTCACTACTCACTCTGTTCCATCATACTTGTCAACAACCTTTGTCAGCCAAGTATTTCTAGCACGTGCCTTTTCCCCTCCCTTATTTATGGACTTTTTCTTCTTCTTCTTTTTTTTCCTTTTTTGGGATGGCGCCAAATTTGCACCTTAAATTCTTTTTGGTAACTATGGTAAAAGATTACCATTATCATCAAAACCAGTATAAATAAAGAGCACCTATACTTGGTAACAGAGATTAGGCCTCCTACAAAGTAAAAAACTTAAGTACAAAGTAGTTGAACAAAACTCCTACAATTTTGTGTTTTCTTTGAACTACTAAGTAATTGTAATTTCTCCATAATCTCCTTTTTGATCTGTGTTGCTGCCTACAGTCTTGCCTTTGAACTTTTTCCAATTCCTGGCTCTCCATATGTGATATAAGATTGCTCCACAAGTAGCCGCAATAGTCTCCTTCTTAAATTTCTTCCAGTGCATCAACATTATTCTTTTCAGTGTCTACTTGATCCCATTGTTTTGCAACTCTATTCCTATCCATTGTTTCACCTCTTTCCATATAGCCTATGCCCACTCACACTTCACGAATAAGTGCATTGTAGTCTCCATGACCTTCTTATCACAAAGGCAGCAATCAGTGTCCTCCACCTGAATGTGTAGTTTCAGTTTCCTCTCCTGCGTAAGTAATCTTCCTTGTACAGCACGTTATGAATCTATGTTTAGGTAGAGCCATAGAGGTCCATACTAGCTCAACAGTTCTCATACGTGATTGTTGGCCAATTAGTGCCAAGTAACGGCTAGTGATGGAATATTTCCCAGTTTGTGTGAGCATGTATCTTCCTTGGTTATACCAACCAAGCATTTGGACCTTGATTGCATTTAGCTTCTTCCAATACCAGCTACAATCTGCAGGTGTTTTATGATTCCATATTGTTGAAAATAGTTATTTCAACAGAATTTTACATCTATGTCCATGTAATATTAGTCCCACACGTCAATTCTATCACACTTTGTTGAGGGGAAAAAACACACACTGTCAAATTGATATACAAGGCTTCTTTTCGCAATCAATTATATACTTACGATCTAATTATAGAGAAGCTTTAGTTGGATGGTGAAATATCAAACGTCAACAAGTAACACATCTTATGGTCTTATACGTGTAAAATAGCTTGATGTTTTTGGCATAATAATATTATCTACAGAACATGTTAAAACAGGAAATTTTGCATACAAGAACATGAAAAAAAAAAAAAAAAAAACCTAACAACTTTGTAGACTCGTACAATTAATTATTACATATAGTGAAATTATTAACTAGACAATGGAGTAGCCACCACAAACAAAGGTAATTTCCTACGAACAGCGAGCCCATTGCATTCAGTCATGTCCAAATCCTCCCCTTTTATCCCTTCTGGTAATGCAAAATTGAATCTATACATGAGGTTTGCTAATGCTAGCTCATTCACCATTATAGTGCATATTTCCTAAGTCATCCTCTGTTATCTCTGTTTTCCCTTGGCCTAATTCTCGCACTTCATCCTCTAATTTTTCCAGAACTCTTGGATGCCTCAAAAGCTCTGTCATTGTCCACTCCAAAACTGTATATGTTGAATCTGTGCCGGCAACAAATGCATCCTATCCAATGTTAAAAGTACCTACAAGTACAAGAAGTTCTTCTAGGAGAGCCTTAACAGCTATTCCACTTTCCCCTTCATTATATGTCATTCCTATGTTCACTCTGCTGATTATGTTATTAGTCATACAACTTAAAACATCTCTCAAGTCTATCACTGAATCACACTGTTGCCTAATTTTATCAATCATGTTTGATGTTTCTTCTTCTCTCACATGACGATATGATTGGACTCTTTTGTTACTGAGAAGGTGAAGCACCGTGACGCTTCTAACTTGTCTCCAGTATTCACCATACGGACTAAAGGCCACGTCTTTGGAGCCATAAAAGAGTCAATCACCCATGCTAGATTTAGGTCTATTTGACCAAACGAGATCGTGAGTTTTCATGATATCGCGAGCAGCATTGACAGAGGAAGCAATGAACACTGGCTTAGTGCCAAAGTGAAGTAGCATGAGTGGACCATATTTTTTGGATAGTTTATGGAGAGAACGGTAAGGAAGCGATCCAAGTTGATGGAGATTTCCTATGATTGGAAGCTTTCTTGGAGATGGTGGTGACAACTATTTGAAGTAGAAAAGAAGCATTTATGAAGAAAGAAAAACAGAGGAATTAGAAGATAATGCCAGGTAAGATCCATTATTTTTTAGATAGGAATATTGATGAGGAAATAGGTGTAAGAGCCTGTTTGGATGGGCTTTTAAGCTGGTCAAACTGGCTTAAAAATCAGTTTTTGACTTATTAGAGTGTTTGACAACTATCAAAATGACTTATTTTAAGTCAAAAATGACTTATTTTAAGCCAAAAGCTAAAAGCTTGGGGAGGGGAACTTTTTTTTTTTTTTAACTTAAAAGCCCTTTTATGTTGACCAAGTATATTACCTTTTTGCCCTTAATTCTTTTATACAATTTCCAAATTGCCCATATTGAATTATTATTATTATTATTATTATTATTATAATTATTATTATTATAATTATAAATATTATTATTATTACTATTACTATTATTATTTTATTATTTTATTATTATTACTATTACTATTATTATTATTATTATTATATATTATTATTATTTCTAAAATATGAATTTATATTCCTCTTATAAGGTGGTAAAGAAATATGTGAATGATAGAAAAATATTATTACTTATGGATGTAAAACATAAATTAATTTTGTTTTAATCTTTTTTTTAAGTATAAAAATCTTAAATTAATCAACTTTTTATCATGTTAACAGCTTAAAGGGTATTTCAGACATTTTGATAAAAAAAAAAGTGTTTACCAGCACTTATTTGCCAAACACATCAACAACTTTTTTGTCAACTGTAGCACTTTTATCCAAACACAACTACTTATTTTAAAAATAAGTTCCAGCACTTTAAAAAGTTACTTTTTTTAAGTCAATCCAAACGGGCTCTAAATAAGGAAACAAGTACGCCCTAATTATTGACGAGGGAGTATGCGCACATGTTAGATAATTTTTTATATTTTTCAATGGCATTTTAAATTATTAACATCAGGAAACATAAATCTTTGTTTAGGCCCCGTTTAGATATGATTTGAAATAGACTGATTTGAAGTTGACGTTTCGTTTGAACATCTAATTTAAATTTTCTTAAAATTTATTTTTGCTCAGAAACATGAAACCCCACATTTTCTCTGATATCTTAAATTAATGGTATTGTTGGGATCTCTTAATCATTTGCTCATTGACTTTTTGTTGCCAAAGTTGGTAAATGCTTCTAAAAAGGAAAAAATGAATTAATGGGTCTTAAAATGACATGGCCCATTTGTAAACATTTATCTTGTTTGCTTTGTAGGAAAACTTTAAACTATTTTTACAACTTGGATGAGCATTTGAGGAAAAAATGGATTTACATACAAAAATCACCAACTGGTTAGTGTTAGCACAAGCAAATAATAGTGAGAAGGAAATTAGTAAAAATTCAACCAAAGAAGAAAATGAAGAAAAGCACAGTAAGTAGAAGTGAGGAGAGAAATCTAGAATTGGTATATTTGAAAAGGCATAATAAGTATACGTGTATTTTAATTTGGTCTCAATAGATATTTATGTTATCTAATTTTAAGTGTGTATAATAAACACTAAAATTTGTATAAAATTAAACAAATTTATATGTACATCCTACTTAGCATCTTACATGCATATTATGTAGGGTCAACCGCAATTACATTATTTGCATTATTGCACGACACAAAAGATAACCCAAAGGAACTTTGAGGCCGAAATTTTTATTAGAGGCTTAAAATTTAAAGTAATTATAAATTAATATGTACATCCTACTTAGCATTTGTATAAAACTAAACAAATTAATATGTACATCCTACTTAGCATCTTACATGCATATTATGTAGGGTCAACCGCAATTACATTATTTGTATTATTGCACGACACAAAAGATAACCCAAACGAACTTTAACCGCAAATTTTGTTTGGTAGGGTCACAGGCGGCTCAACATATTTTGAGGCCGAAATTTTTATTAGAGGCTTAAAATTTAAACTAATTATAAATTAATATGTACATCCTACTTAGCATTTGTATAAAACTAAACAAATTAATATGTACATCCTACTTAGCATCTTACATGCATATTATGTAGGGTCAACCGCAATTACATTATTTGCATTATTGCACGACACAAAAGATAACCCAAACGAACTTTAACCACAAATTTTGTTTGGTGGGGTCACAGGCGGCTCAATATATTTTGAGACCGAAATTTTTATTAGAGGCTTAAAATTTAAAGTAATTTTATATATTTATTTAAAATTTATTTTCTAACATTTTTTTAATTGTTTAATTTTAAGTAAGTCAATTTCAATATTAACAAACATTCTTTTACTGTGGCAATCATTACAAGAATTGTTAACATAATTCTATCAATGATAAAGTTTGATAATGTTTTTATTAAAATGATAGAGTTAAAACAGTAGAATTTGATGCAAGAAATTAATAACTTGACAGACCATATTTTAATATGCTTGTTGTGTCGCTTAAAATAGACAATGTATAAGATAAAAGGGGGAATTTGATGATTGCTCAAAATTGAGATAGGAGTTTGCTTTTTAAAGCAAAGTTCACCCATATATTATGTAGATTACTTGTCTTCGCTCATTGACTTCGGTGGAAAATGAGACTTTCGTTACCTAAGTTAGTAAAATACTTTAAAAATGAGTTTAATGAGTCTTAAAATGACATGGCCCATTTGTAAACATTCAACTTGCTTGCTTTGTAGAATATAATAGTAAACTATATTTACAACTTGGATGAGCATTTGAGGAAAATTAATGTGGATTTACGTACATTAGTGTTAGCCTACAAGCAAATAATACTGAGAAGGAAATCAATAAAAAATCAACGAAAGAAGAAAATGAAGAAAAGCACACGAAGTAGAATTGAGGAGAGAAATGATCTATATGTGCACTTTAACAATGTTAGTAACTGATATTTATATCATTCAATTTTGATTGTGCACAAATAAATATTAAAATTTGAATAAAGTCAAACAAATTAACATGCATATCCTACGTAGCATATTATATATATCGTGCCACATAAGACATTTTTTTTAGTCTACATACCAAGCTGAAACTAAAGGAGACGAGTGACCGCAATTATATTATTTTCATCATTTCACGACACAACAGATAACCCACTCAAACTTTAACCACAAATTTTGTTTGGTATAATTACCGACGGCTCAATATATTTTGAGACCTAAAGAGAATTTTTAACTAGAGGCTTAAAATTTAAAGTAATTTTATATTTACTTTTATTTAAAATTTATTTTTTTAACTTTTTTTAATTGTATAATTTTAGGTATGATTTTATCAATTTCAACATTAGCAAATATTCGCTTAATATGGCAATCATTACAGAAATTGTTAACATAATACTTTGTAGTTTGTTCAATAAAAGGTCACATTTTTATAATTAGAAACCATTTAAATATAGAATTTTCCTTATACCCTTGATGAAATGATTCAAGGCACACAAATATCTAAAATTCGTTTTAAACATAGGCAAAAGTTTAGGAGTGGACCAAAAGTGCACCAATATTGGAAACATGAGGGACTATTAGTGCTCTATATGAAAACTAAAGGATGACTTTGATTCTTAACCCAGAAATGAGGGATTATTTTGAGCCTTCTCTCATTCCATGACATAACTAAGATAAGTAAGTAATATGCATCTATACTACCTTAAAAGCGTGAACTCTCAAACTTGAATGTTGAATTACTATAATACCCCCAATTAAAAATACTCAGTTTATTTTATTTCTTAATTTAATAATATTAAAAGTAAATACCTTTTCACATTAAAGGGTTGTGATTTTTTCAAAGGGTAGTGACTTTTTTGATGTGTTGTTACTTTTTCGATGAGTTGTGACTTTTTCGAAGGGTTGTGATTTTTCCAAAGAGTTGTGACTTTTCCAAAGAGTTGTGCCTTTTTCGATGAGTTGTGACTTTTTCGAAAGGTTGTAACTTTTCTGATAAGGCACAATTAGCACCTATTCATACTACTATGTGTTAGCTATATATAGAGGGTTTCTTCTCACTTTTAAACTACGATTTTTTTAAAGTTTTCTACTCTTTTTCTTCTTAAAAAATCTCAAGATTTATTTGGAACAGTTGATTAAGTTAAAAATTCAACGAAATTCGAGGTACCACATAAGAAAGAGTCCATGAACAAATTGTTGCAAATCATTCATTAATTCACACTCATATTTTTTCTTACAATTTTCATGAGTTAATAGTAACAAAAAGTTGTGAGAAATACAATAATAATAAACAAATGTTAAAAAAAGTCACATGATTTGGGTAAGATATTTCTTCTTTATTTTTTCATTTTTTATTCTTTCACCCTCAAACGAAGGAGTTTCTTTCTAATTTTACTATAACAATGGGCATCAACATAGTCCATTGAATTATTAGTTTTTGATGTTATATCCACTATTTCAAAAATATATTTTCACTTTTACTTATAATATGATAATATTATCATGATAATAATTATTTTTTAATAGATATGTAAGTAAAAAGGAATTAAGAAAGTAGCGTGTTGGTGGGAAGATATTTCAATCAAATGAAACACTATTGTGAATATAGCATGAACATATATTTTCGTCTTCCTTCTTCATTGGCTATGTAATGTTCTATATATTTTTTCTTTTTTTATATTTGTATTGACTATACAATTTTTTTAATATGAATTTTCTATTATTTGCTCATTTTAATTTTAGAAAATGTTATGTCACATGATACACTCCTTGATAGCTATATAAAAATAGATAAGAAAATAGTGATTGGTCATAAAATATTCTTAAATCAAATTAAGGATTCTATAAATAACACTTTAAGTTTTATTCATCAATTAATTTTTATTATTGAAAAAGGTAAATATTTTATATCACGATACAACTTCTATAAGATACTACATACTTTCATTAGACAATAACTATATGATATGTATGCGGCAAAACAAATGAGAAGACTACAATTCTACAAAGATAAAGTAGAAACTTAATGAAATGAAATATTTTTCACCAAAGGTGATGTTCATACATTAAAATTAAATTATGCTACTAAAATGTATATATATATATAACAAAGTGTTGGTCAAGCTAAATATTTGACATACACTCAAGCCTCTATATAACCATCATTTGTTATAACAACAAAGTACCTTTTTTTTTTGTAAAATTACCTCTCTATGATAGTCTTACTTGAATATTAATTGAGTAATAAAAATTTGTAAAAAATAGATTACGTATAAAGATAAAATATTGAAATATTTATTGTAATCCTTATTAGTGCCCTTATTAGTGCATGCACATACTAAATTTCAAGTATGCATTTTTAAGAGAATAATTGTACTTAAATGGTGTCAATCATTTTTGTTCATAAAATCAAGAAGAAAGGCTATTGATATTTTATTTTTTTTAAATTGTTGGTTAGATTTGTTTACAAAATAGAGTGAAGTAAAAATAATACTACTAAAAAAATGTCACTTTCTCACCATATTTAAATTCTGAATGCATTTTGAAATGTTTCAATGATATCTGGTCAATATGATCTCAAAATACAAGTAACTCTATGACAATATGTATTAATCATTTAAAAACATTGGTCCTATGTTCTTTCAATTATAAATATTTACTAAAAATATTAATTTAATAATATTAATTCTATTTAACAACATTGTATACTATATATGCAACGCACGTGCCGTGAAACTATTAATATAGAAGCATAAAGGTTAAAATCACTTTTAAAAGGACAAAAAAAAAAGTGGAAACGCATAAGAGGGGGTAAAAATAGGTAAAAATGGAGAGAAGAAAAACTACTAATAATAAGTAGAGCATGGAGTGGCCACTGCTAGCAGATGTGATTTCCTATGAATAGTGATTGTCAATTTTAGACCTCGAGAACTCTTCTAAACAGAAATGAACAAACAGAAGAATTATGAACAGAAGCAAAGGGAGAAGATTTTATTCATCTTGAGAAAAATTGTGCTACATCACACTGAAAGAATGTATTTATAGACTAATATTAGAAGCATCTAGAATGTGATCAACTAACTCTATCACTGCACATGGCATCCTAACAACCTCTAACAGACTCATGTAATTAACCAACTAATTACTGTAACTAACCAATTCATTCACTAATCACTAATGACTTATTTTAACACACCCCCTCAAGCTGAAGGGTGCAAGACATTAAGCACACCAAGCTTGCCTAGCATATAAGAATGTTGAGCTTGACTAAGCCCCTTCGTCAATAGGTCAACAAGTTGTTGCTGAGTAGGAACATACATAGTGGCAACCACCCTGCTTTGATCTTGTCTCTGATGAAATGGCAGTTTATTTCAATGTGTTTGGTCCTCTCATGGTAGACTGGATTGGCTGCTAATTGTATTACTGATTTGCTATCACTCAAGATGTTGATAGGGATTTGAACCTGCACTCCAAGCTCAGTAAACAACCCTAGTAACCAAGTGACTTCAGAGACTATTAAGGTCATGCTTCTATATTCAGCCTCAGCAGAACTTCTGGAAACAGTCTGTTGTTTCTTAGATTTCCAGGACACTAATGACTCACCAAACTTGACCACATAACCTGTAATAGACCTTCTAGTGTTGGGGCAAGCAGCCCAATCAGAATCACACCAACATGTGAAAGTAGTGGTAAGTTTGGCCTGCAGCCATACACATTGACCTACTATGCCCTTTAGGTACCTAACCATTTTAGTAGCAGTATCCCAATGTGACTTCTTTGGGGACTGCATGAACTGACTAAGGGTTTGTACAGCATAGCAAATGTCTAGTCTTGTAATGGTTGCATAAAGCAGCTTACCAACCAGCCTTTGGTAAGGAGTAATATCTAGTAAAACATCAACAACAACAACAACAACATGCCCAGTGAGATCCCACTAGGTGGGGTCTGGGGAGGGTAAATTGTACGCAGACCTTGCCACTACCTCGTAGAGGTAGAGAGGCTGTTTCCGGGAGACCCTCAGCTCAAGAACAACAAATCTAAGAGACAGGAGAAATATATATACAACATACCAGCCAAAACAAACGATAGCGAATAATCAACAAATGATACAGTAACAACAAGAAAGTAATGCGATGCGAGAAACGCAGTAAACAACATAAGGCTAAGTCTACTCCAAACGCTAACAACCCATACCCCTGCAAGGGAAAACAGCACGCTAGCCCTACTAACCTACAACCTTGATACGTGACCTCCACTCCTTCCTATCTAGAGTCATGTCCTCGGTAATGTGAAGCATAGCCAAGTCTTGTCTAATCACCTCCTCCCAATACTTCTTGGGCCTACCTCTACCCCTCCGCGTACCCTCTACCACCATTACCTCGCACCTCCTCACTGGGGCGTCTGCGCTCCGTCTCTTCACATGTCCAAACCATCTCAGTCTCGCTTCCCTCAACTTGTGTTCCACAGAGGCCACTCCCACCTTCTCCCGGATAACCTCATTCCTAATCCTGTCGCTCCTAGTGTGCCCACACATCCATCTCAACATCCTCATCTCCGCAACATGCATTTTATGAACGTGTGCGTTCTTGACTGGCCAACACTCCGCTCCATACAACAAGGCCGGTCTAACTACCACTCTGTAAAACTTACCTTTAAGTTTCGGTGGAATTTTCTTATCACACAATACTCCAGAGGCAAGCCTCCACTTCATCCAAGCAGCCCCAATGCGATGTGTAACATCATCGTCGATGTCACCACTCCCTTGGATTACAGCCCCAAGATACTTAAAACTTTCCTTCTTAGGAATGATTTGTGCGGCAAGTCTCACATCCACATCTGTCTCATCCACCACATTACTGAATTTGCACCCTAAATATTCTGTTTTGGTCCTACTCAACCTGAACCCTTTGGACTCCAGCGTTTGTCTCCATACCTCCAACCTCGCATTAACTCCGTCCCGCGTCTCATCAATCAGTACTATGTCATCCGCAAATAACATACACCATGGGACCTCCTCCTGAATAGACCGCGTCAACTCGTCCATCACCAAAGCAAATAGGAAAGGGCTTAGGACTGATCCCTGGTGCAGCCCCATCTCAACTGAGAAATGTTCTGAGTCTCCTCCAACTGTTCTAACCCGAGTCTTGGCTCCACCGTACATGTCCTTTATCGCCCTAATATACATCATCGGGACTCCTTTAGACTCCAAGCACCTCCAGAGAACATTCCTCGGTACTTTGTCATAAGCCTTTTCCAGGTCAATGAACACCATATGCAGGTCTCTCTTCCTTTCTCTATATTTTTCTACCAGTCTACGCATAAGATGAATGGCTTCGGTGGTCGAACGTCCCGGCATGAATCCGAACTGATTCTCAGAGATGGACACCCCTCTTCTCACCCTCATCTCCACCACTCTCTCCCAAATCTTCATAGTATGGCTCAACAATTTGATACCCCTGTAGTTGTTACAATTTTGGATATCACCTTTGTTTTTATACAACGGAACCATTGTACTCCACCTCCATTCTTCAGGCATTTTTGCTGTCTTAAAGATAACGTTAAACAGCCCGGTCAACCACTCTATGCCCGCCTTACCCATGCTCTTCCAAAATTCTACCGGAATCTCATCGGGTCCGGTCGCTCTTCCCCTACTCATCCTATTAATAGCCCGTACAACCTCCTCGGACCTAACGCACCTACAGTATCCAAAATCCCGAAGTCTTTCAGAGTGTGCCAAATCACCCAACACAATGTCTGCTTCCCCTTTTTCATTTAAAAGTTTGTGAAAATAGCTTCGCCATCTTTGCTTGATGGCGGTCTCTTCCACCAGTATTTTGCCTTCCTCATCTTTGATACACTTCACTTGGTCCAAATCGCGCGCCTTCCTCTCTCTTGCTTTTGCAAGCCTATACAACTTCTTCTCCCCACCTTTGACCCCCAGCTCGACATACAAGCGTTCGAAAGCTGCCGTCTTCGCCTTCGTAACAGCTAACTTAGCTTCTGTCTTTGTCATCTTATAGACTTTCTTAAGCTTCCGCTTCTCTTCCTCATCTACACACTCCGCCAATTTTATGTATGCAGCCTTCTTCGCTTCCACTTTACATTGGACTTCCCCATTCCACCACCAATCTCCTTTACGGCCTCCAAATTTACCCCTTGACACCCCTAACACCTTAGAAGCAACTTCCCTAATGCAACTAGCTGCTTTATTCCACATGTTGTCCGCATCCCCGCTACCACTCCAGGCCCCCATCCCCACCAGCTCCTCACCCATCATATCCAACAATACTATTTTTTGCATCATGGGCTGCTGAAGTGAGCTTTAAATTGGTCTCAAGGGGAGTAGAGGCAGGTTTAGCACCAGTCAGGCCTACATCAGCAATGAGCTCCAATAGATACTTTCTCTGATTAAGAATAATACCCTTAGGGGACCTTAGTACTTTAATGCCCAAGAAAAATTTGAGGTCACCTAAATCTTTGAGTTTGAATTGGTGATGAAGACTGTCTTTGGCTTTAGTGATCATCTTCTCATTATTGCCTGTAATGAGTAAGTCATTAACATAAACAAGCACAATCACAATGTCTGCACCTCTCTTTAGAGTGAATAGAGAGTAAGCATGAGTGCTTTGAGTAAAGCCAGTGTCCAATAAGGCAGTAGTAAGTTTCAAATTCCACTGCTTAGATGTTTGTTTAAAACCGTATAGAGACTTGAGAAGTTTGCACACTCTTGTGTCTCCTAGTTTCTTAAAACCTTCTGGCATCTCCATATATACCTCTTCATCCAGATCACCCTGAAGGAATGCATTATAGACATCCATCTGATATAAATTCCAGCCTCTAGATACAGCCAATGCAATTACACATCTAACTGTCACCATTTTAGCCACAGGAGAAAATGTGTCATGATAGTCCAAACCTTTTTGTTGGATGTACCCCTTTGCTACTAACCTAGCCCTAAACCTTTACACTTCACCAGTTGCTTTGTATTTAATTTTGTACACCCATTTAGACCCAACAGTATGCATTCCTTGGGGCAAGTCAACCACCTGCCAAGTCTTATTATCTTCAAGAGCCTGAATCTCTTTCTGCATGGCTTTAATCCATCTCTCATCTTTGGCTGCCTGTTTGAAGTGCTTAGGCTTCATATAGTCTAAAACTTTACTCAAATAACTTCTATAACATGAAGTTAATTTCTCATAACTAAGAAATTTTGTCAAGGGGTGTCTAGTACTACTCTGCTTGTTACTGACAGTAGCATAATCCTTAGCCAAGCTGGTGCTCTAGTGGGTCTGGAAGTCTTTCTTATGGAAGGGTCAATAGGTGGAGGCAGGACAGGAGATGAAGGAGAGAATACTCCATCAGTCTGTATTGATCTATCATTAGAGAAATGTTGTGAGGACTGAGTCTCAGTCCTCATGTCTGTAGGATTAACAAGTGAAATGTGGCATTCTTCAGCACTTAGATCCTCAGTAACCTCAACACAAATATTAGGATCATCTTGAAATAAAGGGGAACCATCAGAACTAGCAAACAACTCATTTAGTGACAGTGTCTGAGCAAAAGGAAATATATCTTCATGAAAAAACACATCTCTACTCACTGCTATCTTGTTTGATTTTATGTCCAGCATAATATAACACTTCTGTAAATCTGAATAGCCTATGAGGATGGCATGGGTAGCTCTTTCTCTAAACTTGTCACCTTTAAGCAATACTAAGTATAACCAAGACAGCCTATAACCCTTAGGTGAGACAAAATTGGTGCCTTGGAGTATAACATCTGATAAGGACTCACATTATCTATAGCATATGAAGGTAATCTATTCATCAAATAGACTGTTGCTTTGATACAGAAACCCCAATACCTAATAGGCAGGTATGACTGAAATCTAATAGCTATGGCTATATTCAGAATATGTCTGTGCTTCCTCTCTACCACACCATTTTGTTGTGATGTGTGAGGGAAATTACTTTGATGTAGGATGCCTAAATCATTAAACAAGTTTGTACATTGAGAGTTAAAAAACTCAGTAACATTATCTGACCTGATTACCTTTACATGAGAACCAAATTGAGTGTTAACCATTGTGAGAAAGATCTTGATAGCAACAACAGTCTCAGATTTCAATTGCAACATATAAACCTATACAAATCTACTATGGTCATCTACAATGGTTAGAAAGTAATGTTTCTTGTCTATAGTAGGAGTCTTAAAGGACCCCAAAGATCCATGTGCACAACATCAAAGCTCATGGATGCTCTAGAAGTACTGATGGGAAAAACAAGTCTAGGTTGCTTAGCTAATGGACAAACTGAACAATGACTATCACTATGATTATTGTGAACTAAATTTAAAAGTCTTAAAGCTTGAGAGGAAGGATGTCCAAGCCTTTTATGCCACAAGTTTACATCCTGTAGTGTTGCTCCTACAATGACTAGGTGAGGGCTGCAAATAAACTTCTGTCTGTGTATTGTTGTAGTGTCCCCTCTGAAAACATAGAGTCCTCATTCTTCCTTACCAGTCCCCTTCACCCTGCCACTGTAGAGGTCCTGAAAGACACAAAATTTAGGGTAAAAGGACACAAAACAAGACAATTCCCTTGTGATTTGTGAGTCTGATAACAGGTTGAACTTCAAGTCTAGCACATACAAGACACGTTTAACATTCTCATTATCAAAAATGGATGCCTCACCAACATGACTAATCTCTACTTTGTCACTTGTAGGGAGATGAACCTGGTTCTGCTGTGTTTTGGTTAAACTATGACTTTTAGTCAACAAGTGTTTATTTGCTGTAATGTGATGAGTTGCACCTGAATCTACAATCCAATTTTGTGTAAAACCATTTGACACTAAACAAGTAGCAATATCTGTCATATTGACTTGCTTAGGTTCCTTCACATCTTTGTTTAACATCTCCATGATCTGCTTATACTCCTGATCAGTGAATGCATATCCCTTCTGCAAAGTTGTATTCTCTTTAAGGATCTCTTGTGACTGAGTGAGAGTACCACCTGTAGCGCGGTTTGTTGAATGTTGACCTGCATAATGTGAGGACCCTGCTGAATTTCTCACATTGTTAGTTGGAAACTGCTTACCATAGTCACCTGATGTGTTTTTCAGATTGTTGGACTTCTTCCTATGCTTCCAGTCATCAGGATAATCTATCAACTTGTAACATTTTTCCTTCGTGTGACCAATAAAGTGACAAAACTCACATTTCCTTCCTTTGTACTATTCCTTTCCTTGATTTTTATACACAATCATTGGATCAGGTTTGTGAACAACATTTGCCACATAGTTTGACTGCTGGATTTCATCCTCCATAATCATAGCATAAGCTTGATTTATGGTAGGTGTGGTTCCTTTAAGAAGAATCTGCCTACGAGCTTGATCAAAAGACTCATTCAAACCACTCAAAAATTGAATCAATCTCATTTGTAGTAAATGTTCAACATAATCCTTTGATTGGGGACAGTTACAGCTAGGATTGGGCACTACAACACCATATTCACCCCAAAGAGTTTTTAGCTTTGTAATGTATATCGAAACTGAATTTGTACCTTGTGTTAGAGTCGTGATTTCCCTATGCAACTGATATATTCTCATGTGATTCAACTTATCATATTGTTCCTTCAGATCAACCCAAACTGAGAAAGTTGTTGTGGCATAAACGATTCCACTTAGAAGATCTTCACTGACTGTGTTCATCAACCACGACAGCAAAATTGCGTTGCAGGTTTCCCATTGCTCATGTAATTCATCTTTATACAGAGCTCTGGTGCAAGCACCTGTAACAAAATCATATTTCCTCTTTCCTAACAAAGCAATCCTCATTGACCTACTCCAGATCCCATAATTCTCTGAACCTGTCAATTTGATGGGAATCAAAACAGCTCCTGAAGTATTTGAATGGCCAATGTACAGAGGATCATTTTGATCTATCTTTGTGATCGCCATTACTGCAATCTCCAGCTTCTCTAACTACGTAGCTAACGTTTCTCTGATCTAAGCGATAACACTGCTCCTAAACAATTAGGATCGAATGCTCTAATACCATGTCGATTTTAGAGCTCGAGAACTCTTCTAAACAGAAATGAACAAACAGAAGAAAAGGGAGAAGATTTTATTCATCTTGAGAAAAATTGTGCTACATCACACTGAAAGAATGTATTTATAGACTAATATTAGAAGCATCTAGAATGTGATCAACTAACTCTATCACTGCACATGGCATCCTAACAACCTCTAACAGACTCATGTAATTAACCAACTAATTATTGTAACTAACCAATTCATTCACTAATCACTAATGACTTATTTTAACAGTGATGCCACTGCCTTCCGTCATATCCTAATCCTCCGGTTTTAATCTTCTGGTAATGCTACCTCAATTACCACAACAGCAAAAGCAGTTCCTGGGCAGCCCCTTCTGCCTGCTTCAAATGGAATCAAGTCAAAGTTTAATCCTTTGAAATTAATATTACTATTTAAGAACCTCTCTGGTCGGTAATCCTCTGAATTTTCCCATGATAAAGGATCTCTTCCGATTGCCCAAGCATTGATAATGACTTGAGTTTTAGCAGGTATTTGATAGCCAAGTAATTTTATGTCTTCTGTTGATTCTTGAGGAACTAGCAGTGGATGAAGCCTAAGTGTCTCTTTGATTACTGACTTAAGATAGTGCATATTTCCTAAGTCATCCTCCGTTATCTCTGTTTTTCCTTGGGCTAATCCTCGCACTTCATTCAGTAATGTTTCCATGGCTCTTGGATGTCTCAAAAGCTCTGCCATTATCCACTCTAGAGTTGTATATGTTGTATCCGTACCAGTAGCAAATATATTCTACGCAAACAAACTAAGATTGTTATGCTGATGTATGTGGAGGAATAATGGAGTGATATTCTAATTAGTCACTAAATTTTTAACTGAAACAATATGTTTATGTTCAAAATTATACTAACAAAACACGCCAAGGAGGGAATAAATATTGTGAAAGAAGCTGATGTTACATAGCTTTCAATGAATCCCTTTGAAGAGGAAACCCAATTATTGATGAGTATGAGCACTTATTCAAAGAAGCTTCAACCACACTAACTAAAGGGGACACAAAAAACACAAATCTATTTTTAGGCCCCGTTTAGACATGATTTGAAATCAATGATTGATCCGAAGTTGATATTTTGTTTGGATATGGAATTTGAATTTTTCTAAAGTAGTATTTTTTTCTCATAAACATGAAAATCCACAAGTTGTGAATTTATCAAAATTCCTCAATTCTTATACAATCTTGCCAAATAAGCAAATCATAGTCCATAAATAAGATATCGGAATATACTAAGATGTCGCATTGATAAATTGAATATCTCCATGTTACCTTTATAAATAAACTACTCTGTCATGGAAAGTTGTTTCATTGGAAGTTTCAATTCTATGGAGAAGGAGTCAATGCTTTCTTGGATTTTGAGTAATCGGTAAAGAACTACATGATGATGATCACAATAAATAGAATCCAATCTGTTTGTTCGGTAGGATATGTAGAATATATTAAAATATCTTTTGATCTTGTTATCTAAACATGTCACGTGGAAAAATTGAAACCAAAAGAAATATTAAAGACATAAAAAGACAACGTTTTTTAAACGGACTAAAAGAAAAGTAATAAACTGAAACAGGGGAAGAAGTATAGTAAATGTAATTTTGTTAGTTTATTTTCCCTTCAACTTGACAGGACTCTAAGTACAAACGAAGATCTCTTTAAATTAAAAACAACTCTGGAAGTGTGGCCAAATGGAGAAATAGATAAGCTCAAAATAAGGTCTCACCTCGTTCGTTAATACTGATTCATATTTATCAAATATATTGATACATTAATCTAATGAACAAAGATACTTGGGAAATATATTTAACAATTTTGAAAAGACAAAAGAAAAAAAGAAACATTATTTGCCTGGTGTATGTTGGAGGCAGCCCACCTTGCAGTAGTATCATGCTAAAATCTCAAGATGAAAGACAACTTCCAAAGGCATTGCTACATAAAATATAAGAAATCAAATGCGTGGAGTTGCAACGACTAAGAGAGGGAACTTTCGTCTGACTGTAATTCCAAGAGCTTCATCCACATCCAAGTCTTCCGCTTTTACTCCATTTGGTAACGAGAATTCAAAATGAAACAACATTCTTGCCAATGCCAATTCATTCACAACCTTAGCGAATGTGATTCCAGGACAACCTCTTCTACCCGCACCAAATGGAATTAACTCAAAATTTAACCCTTTGTAATCTACACAACTATCCAAAAACCTTTCTGGTTGAAACTCCTCTGGATTTTCCCATATGGTCGGGTCCCTAGAGATAGCCCAAGGACAAACAAAGACTTGAGTTCCAGCAGCCACGTCGTAGCCCAATACTTTGGTGTCCTTTATTGCTTCCCGAGGAAGCAATGGCACCGGAGAATGAAGACGTAGACTCTCTTTCATCACTGCAGTTAAATAAGGCATGTGCTCCAAGTCGTCCTCTGTCACGTCCGACTTCCCTTGAGTTACTTGTCTCACCTCGTCTCTTAATTTCCGCAATGTGTTTGGATTTCTGATGAGTTCATTCATTGTCCATTCTAAAAGAGTGGAGGTTGTATCTGTTCCTGCAGAAAACATATCCATGATAATAGCTTTAATCGAATCCATCTCAACTTTAAAACCCGACTTGTTTTCTTTCTGAACTTGGAGCAATATATCGACAAAGTCAGCTGACCCATCCTCTTTGTCATCTATTTTGATCATCTTCTCCTTGTGTTCCTCAATTACGCCTTCCAAAAATGCACTAAACTCCTCAGCTACTTTGTCCACTTTCGCATTTAATCCGTTGAAACGATTCACCCACGCAAGCCAAGGCATGTAATCGGCGATGTTAAAAACACCCAACAACTCAACAAACTCTATTACCAATGATTTGAATTTTTTCCCTTCTTCGCCGTCACAATACTTCCTTCCTAATGCCACCCTGCAAAGCACGTCATTCGTCATGCTCACAAACAGATCCGTCAAATCAACAACTTGTGAATTGTCAATTGAGTCGTTAATCTTTCGGAGAAGAAGAGAAGTCTCTTCTTCCCTAATTTTGCTAAAGGATTGGACTCTTTTGTTGTTCAAAAGCTGAAGCATACAAACACTTCGGGCGTTCCTCCAGTAATCACCATATGGAGTGAAGGCCACGTCTTTTGGACCGAAAAAAAGCTTGCTGGGAATAATGGATTTGGGCTTGTTAGCAAAACCCAGATCCTGAGTCTTCATGATCTGGGAAGCTGCTTCGGCTGAGGAAGCGATTAATACAGGGACGCTGCCGAACTGAAGCATCATCATTGGGCCATATTCATTCGTTAATTTTTGGAGAGAGCGGTGTGGTTGTTGCCCCAATTGGTGAAAGTTTCCGATGAAAGGAAGTTTTGGAGGAGATGGAGGAAGATTTTTCTTGCATTTTTTGGATGAAAGCACAATAAATGCCAAGAAAATTAAGAATGGAAAAACTGCAAATAAGGAAATCATTTTCTTTTCTATTTCAATTAGTTTTTATAAAATAGAAGAAATATTATTGAAACAACTGGGTGTTGTTCTCCTTTTATAGATAGACTAGTAAAGAAAGCCCGGGCGCTACCCGAGCCCAACATTAATAAAGTTATATTGTTACTCTCTTTGTCCCATATTAGATGAGAATCTTACAAAAAAAAAAAAATCATATTATTTGAGCACTTATTAAATTAGGATAAAATTAATTAATTCTTTTCCATTTTACCCCTACAATTAATATGACCATTCCTATATTGTATGTGTATTTTTTGTAACTCATTTCAATGTGCATTGATATAAACAAAGGGCAAAATGGTGAAGTCTTCTAATGTATTAATGATTTCTTAATCACCGTGTAAAGTTGGAAGTGTCCATCTAATATGGGACGGAGAGAGTATAGTTTCTGTATTGTTATAAAATTAGTAAAGATTGTTATAATATATTTTGCTCATAAGTGAGCTAATATAAAAACTTATTTGTCATTTGTCTTTTTAATTTCAATTTCAAATAGCAAATAAATGTAGCGATAAGATTGAGGGTAGAAATAAAACATATCTTTCTAAATGTAAGTAAAAATAAACAGAGTAGAAGTAACATTAGGGTTATCGATAGGACAATTCATTCGTTTATTTTTTAAAAAATTATATCATTCAATTTTTCGGCTATTTTATAATGTATAACCAAAATTAAAATTTTAAAATCATCCCAATCCTAATTTATGTGACACAAGCAGTACAAAAATTAGTCCTTTTTTTTTGTCTTGTAGATATTTTAAGTTATTATTTATTATAAATTATAGTACTTTTTATTAAATTTTTTAATAACATATGTTACTTTTTATGTTTGAGAGTTAAACCAACTTTTTTTTATATGTCTTTTAATTTTATATGTGTTTTGTCCTTTTCCATTTTCAAAAACTAATACTCTCTTCATTTCATTTTATATGTCATTTCTTTTTATAAATATATTGGTTATTCCCTCTTCTTATGTCATATATTATGAAATTTGAGAAGTTATTGAAATTTTTATATGATTCTAAAAATATGTTAAATTGTTAGCTATTGTGATTTGTAGTACCTTTTTTTTACAGAATTTTGAAAATAATATTTATTACTCTCTTTGTTCTAATTTACGTGGCACATGCAAAATTTCAAATATTAACCATTTTTTATATGTCTCTTTACTATAGTAAGTTGTTAATTATTGTATTTTATAGTACATTTTGAACTTAATTTTTAAAGAATATATGTTATTTTCCATGTCCCAATTTATGTGGCATTAATTGATAGATTTGTTGGAGTCGAGAGAATTTTTTTGTTAATTATTGTAATTTATAGTTTCTTTTTCGTCAATTTGAAACAATATATGTTCTTAATTGATAGATTTTTTGGAGCCGACAATTTTTTTTGTTAATTATTGTAATTTATAGTTTCTTTTTCGTCAATTTCAAACAATATATGTTTATCATATAATCCATTTTATGTGGTAGCAATAGAATTTAGAGAGTCAATTAAATTTTTTATATAACTTTTAAATATTTAAGCTATTAATTATTGTAATGTATAGTATTACTTATATTATTTTTGAATATAAATGTTACCTTTTTTATCCTAATTTATATGGCATTGATAGAATTGAAAGTGTCAAATAATTGTTAATTATTGTAATATGATATGTAGTACTTTTTATGTAGTTTTTACTATTTTTAAGCATACTAAGTATAGTATTACTTATATTATTTTTAAATATATTTAAATCTACTACTTATATATTTTTTTTTAGTAGATAAGTGTGAATGTGAGGGTATTTTTAAATACCCAAAATACCCTCACTTTCACACTTATCTACTACTTATATATTATACATTATATTATATATATATATATATGGCTCCTTTTATTTGGTGCCACATGTCAAAAGAAGAGTGAATTTTATTCACTCTTCTTATATAGTAAAAAATATATATATATGGCTCCTTTTATTTGGTGCCACGTGTCAAAAGAAGAGTGAATTTTATTCACTCTTCTTATATAGTAATAATATATATATATATATATATATATGACTCCTTTTATTTGGTGCCACATGTCAAAAGAAGAGTGAATTTTATTCACTCTTCTTATATATTAAAATATATATATATATATATGGCTCCTTTTATTTGGTGCCACATGTCAAAAGAAGAGTGAATTTTATTCACTCTTCTTATATAGTAAAAAATATATATATATGGCTCCTTTTATTTGGTGCCACGTGTCAAAAGAAGAGTGAATTTTATTCACTCTTCTTATATAGTAATAATATATATATATATATATATATATGACTCCTTTTATTTGGTGCCACATGTCAAAAGAAGAGTGAATTTTATTCACTCTTCTTATATAGTAAAATATAAATATATATATATGGCTCCTTTTATTTGGTGCCACATGTCAAAAGAAGAGTGAATTTTATTCACTCTTCTTATATAGTAATAGTAATATATATATATGACTCCTTTTCTTTGGTGCCACATGTCAAAAGAAGAGTGAATATTTTATTCACTCTTCTTATATAGTAAAGTAATGTTCATTAAACCCAACTACTATTATTTTATTATTTTATTAGAAGAAGCGAAAATTTTGAAAGTCAGTGGAGAGAGGTAACATCATTGAAGAAATTTACTAATTTTAAGAAGAGTATTAGTAGACGTTATTTTCTTTTCAATGTATAAGCGATTAATGAAACAACGTAATACTGCGAACTTTCTTTTTTAGTATCTAAAATAATATTTATAATTGAAAATAATTTAATTTTGAAATTTTACTTATTACACTTGGTGAAATTATTTATGACTACACAATGTTTAAATATTTATTTTATACCATAAATTTCAAAAAAAAAAAATTCTTAATTTTTTTGGCGAATCAAATAATGCTTACATAAACTGAGACAATGAAATTATTAATTTTTGCTGTGTTGCTCTCCATTTTACTTTGTTTTGTTATTGTTTCTACCTCCATTCCTATTTTTTGAGATATTTTATTTAAGATCTATTTTGATAAAGTTTGTGTACGCTTGACCTTATTTAAAATATTATTTGTAAGATTATATTGAATATATTTTTTTTTATGAATATATTGTTGTTATTGTTGTTTTAGGTTTAAATTTTGAAGTACCTAAAAATCATTATTTCTAAGCGATAATAATGAATTTACAATGTTAAAAACTACTTATTTCTTTTGTGTACAAAATGGAATACACCCTTCCTATTAAACTATGAACATTTGAGCGTAATATAATTTCAACACTATAAAGGAAGATACGTACAATCAAACTTCTTTATAGCTGTGTCATTTATTGAGATATTCTTTTATTATTATAACAACATATTGTAAAAAAAAGGAAAAATTGTATATAATAGTAAATTATTAATTCAAATTAAATGTTATAAATATAATTTGATTTAATTGTAACTCATAGCAAACTGTTGCTATTTCGCCTCTCTCCTGGTGAATCTCGCTCGCCACTCTCGTTCTCTCCCTCACCTCTCGCTTTTTATACAAACGCAAATGTATAAAATGCGTTTGTGTTTGTATAAAATGAGAGAAAATTGTATATATACATATATTTTCGTTCCCCTCTCCCAGATCTCGCTCGTCAGTCTCTCCCTCGCCTCTCTCGCTTATACAAACAGAAATGTATAAATTGCGTTTCTATTTGTATAAAGCGAGAGAAAATTGTATATACACATGTAAATACATATATTTTCGTCCTATACACTTATAATTATACAATACAAATATTCTCCTGCCCAGTTCTCTTTTGTCTTTCTCTCTTTCTCGCTTTATATAAACACAAATTATACAATTGATCTTTTGTATATGTATATCGAAACAGAAACAGATTATATACAACTGTTTTCTTTTGTATATGTATAGCGAAATGTACATATTTATGTTTGCTATGGAGCGCAATTATGCAAACTATAACTATATCATACAAATATGATTTTTGTGTTTGCAATATGTGAAAGTTGCTAAAAAAAACATTTACCTGTTGCCTATTTTATACTCCTTTTGTCCCTAATTACTTGTTCATTTTTTCTTTTTTAGTTGTCCCTAATTATTTATTTATTTTGACAAATCAAGAAAGGACAAAATATTTTTACATATTATACCCTCAATTAATTACTTTGAAAAAATTAGAACTTGTTGAAAATTTTAAGTTTTTAATTCATCTACTTCATAATTAATAGGGGTAAAATGAAAAACTCATTATGTCAATAATTATTTCTTAATAGGTGTGTCAATTTAAAAATAAATAACTAATTAAGTACCGAGGGAGTAATAGGAAAATAATAGACGAAACGGATAGTTGTCACATCACTTAATTCAACTTTCAGAATTGGCGATTTGATTTTCTGAAAGTCGACTTATTTGAAGTTCCACTAAAAATGACTAATACTAGCTTGATTAATTGTGTGGAGGTTTGTCCAAGCCCATATAATGAGATCAATTTTTTAATTTTTTTATAAATGTGGGACTTTTTTAACACTTTTTCGGGATGGATTTGACTCTAATAACATTTAAAGATATGACATTTGGACCTAACTTAACCTCAAAAGCTATCTCATGAAGGGACGTTTGTCAAAGTCTATATAAGGAAACTAATTTTTCATCCTTCTACCGATGTGGACTTCTAGGCAATATTTTATGATTTTCCATTCCAGTATGTCGACTTTGCTCTTTCGTGTGATCGTCCCTTTGGTCTAATTAATAGTTTCTGATTGGAAATTTGACTCTTTTTGCATGTTTTTTTCTTTAATATCCTTGGTCACACATGTATCACGGGGTATAATTTCTTATCCTTCGTACAAGAAATGGGTTCACATTTTACTCAATTTCGTCAAATTTACTGTACATTTTGGACTAATTTCTAGATTATGATTCATTCTAGTTATTCAATCTCAGAGACACCCAGTCCCGTCGGGCATCCACTCTAGTCCTGCTTCCTTTATTATTTTCTACTATTTATGTTAGTTTGAACTGATAATAGGTTACCAACATGATTGTGGTGCATTGGTGGGCTGTTTCACTTTTAACTAGAAGCCTCGGACTCAAGCCCTAATATAAAGAAAATCTTGTTGAGAGTGTCACCACCGAATCGGTCTTGCAGTACGTAATTCGGATTTAGTCGGAGTTTCAATACAGACTTCGAACACCATGTGGAAAAAAAAGGAGATATTTTCACAAATAGCCATTGTTGACACCAAATTTTGTCCCTCCTTTCTTCTAATTTATTTCGTTGAACTTCTAAATTACTAATAAGTTAAATATTTTATAATTTACTATTATTTTTCATTTATCACTATTGTTGTCGTAATTTTCTATATTACTTTATTATTTTTATGATTATCATCTTTTTATTATCATTTCCACTATTTTAAAATTATATATTAAAATTTAACATCAGTTACGTTTTTGAAAGAGCATATGTTGTCATTTTTCTTTCTAGCGTTTTTTTCCTTTTTTCTAAAGAATTTCAATTTTTTTTTTTTGAAAACAGTAGTTTGTATTTTATATCTTATATGAGTGGAAGTGTTGGAAAATTTCTAATGCCCTCTGTTTTGGATATTTAAATGTTTGAACTTCTTTGAATATGTGTTCATTCGAAATGTATTCAAATACTTAATAATATGTATTAACTAATTTAAAATACAAACATATGTCTTACTAAGTTTGTATTTCAAATATCAAGTTGTATTTCAGTATGATTTTGTATTTCAAACAAAAAAATGAATACCAATAAATTTCTGATTGATTCAGTCATTGTAGACAATCAGATGCTTTCCCCAAAATCTAAAACCCTAAAAACAAATTTCGATATTATCAAAATATAAATGTATTAAATATCAAACAAAATAAACATATAAATGAATTTCTAGATTCTACAAAATTTGAAAAATTAAAAGAAAATCACAAAAAAAATTTGTTTAAAAGAATAAAAATCTGAAATACATAAATATTTGATGAATATCTAAACAAAAACACAAAAAAATTGAAAAATTTGACCGGAAATTCGGAATATACACCATAATCGGTGATTTTAAAAAGCAAATCAAAATAAATCTAAATAAATAATGGAAATTACCTTGCCAATCAAGAAATCTCTTGAATTAATAAAGAGATTTCGTTTAACAATCGAGAAAATTTCGTGAATTAAATATATATTTTGATGAACAATTTGTGAGCACCTTGAAGAAAGAGAATCTGTAAACGTGAAAGGTGAGGCTAGAAACGTGAAAGGTGAAGAAGGAAGGTTAATGGGTATTGGTTTAATTTTATTTTTTTTAAACGGTTATTGGTTTAGAATTTGGTCCAATATAGGACTGTTTTCATAAATAAAATTAATTTCAATTAATAAAATCTGAATATATATTATTTTCTAAAAACATTGTCATTCTGACATTTTAAATAAATATTTTAAAGTGTTGTTATTTTGACTAATTATGTTAGGTATTATGACTTAATTGCTAATTTTCCCTTATATAAAAGATTTAGAAAGTAAGAAACTGGAAATAACGTAACGACTATCGATTTTAAAGAAGACGCCAATAAAGTAAAAATAGTAATGTCGATAATAAAATATTTTTTTTTTACCTTTTTTGAAATTCTGTTCCATGATTTTCTCTATTCTGTTATTAATTATTTGTATTCTTTCAAATTAATCAAAATAAAATAAATACATAATTCAACCCTTAACAAACTAAAATATTGACATTTTAAATAAATAGTGAAACTATTGCTAAGGAGTCCCATTAAAAGCTAAAATATTGTTGTTTTGAAAATTTTCCCTTTCTATAATGTATATTATAGGAAAAATTACTTGGATGGTTACCTTTTAATAAATAATTATTGATTTTAGTGATACTTTTTATTTATTACCATTTATAGCAATACATAGCAATACTATGTTAAATCTGCAATATGTATTAAAAGTGAATTATGTATGCAATATATATGTATTATAATTGTTTTTATAAATATATTATGCTTGTTTTATAAGAAATTGACACATTGTATTATAAGTGTATTAAAATGTGTGATAAATGTATTATCCATCAATAAAACTTGTATTATATGTGAATAATAAATTGTTCTTGGTAATATGTATTAAAATTGTATTATAAATGTATTAAAAGTGTTATTGCTATAAATGGTAAATATTTTTTTATTAAAGTATATTTATGTAAGTTTCCCTATATTATAGTAGTTGAAGTCCAAAAGAATTAGTTAAAAGAGGGAAGAGGCAATCAGATTTATACCCAATTCTTGGCCCAAAGTCTGTCCAAAGTAGACCAAATAAGGCCCAAACCCAAAAGCCCTTCAGATTATATTTCTTCCAACTTGCAAACCCTACTTTGGTAGCAGCTCTAAGCAACAACGATAACTACGTTCCTCTTTCCTATTTTTAGCGTAAATACATATTTTTTTTATAACCATGGCAGAATTTCTTCACCATTTTCATGCAAGTTTTCTACATATCACAAGATGTGTATAAGTCCAATAAATAGCATATACGACTTCAGAAAAAGGTTCACTCTTTCGAGCATAAATCTGAAAATATCACGTGAAGGCCATGTCCATCCAAGGGACAACGTTCAAATTTCAAAAATACATCTTTCTCAACTCAAAATTCCCGCCCAAAATCCTAGTTTCATCTCCTACAAATACTACCTCATATCTTCAATGAAAGGACGGAGATACAGACAAGAACATCACCATACAAGGTCGAACTCATACATAACATTCAACTATCATCATCCCTGGAACGCTTGCATTTTCTGTTTACTTTTCTTTAAAACTCTTTAGTTTGAAGTCTGAATTTATTCAAACGAGAGAGTAGATTCACAGCCGACGACCTAGGTTCACTGTCCCGCAACAGGTGATATTCACCTTTCCATTCTCTCTGTTTCTTCATTACCGTGTTAAAAATGTCTGCTCTCTTTGCTTCTTCATTACTGTATTAAACGTGTTGCTTATTTGGAGAAGGTTATGTATATAAAAAATGATCTCTGCTGGCTTTAGTCATAATAACAATGTTGTTGGTTTTAGGATTACATATTTACATGAATTTAGTTGTTGTTGTTGTTTTTAATATTTATCTGGTGACTTTATAATAATAAGGAATTGGTAGTTTATTTTATTTTATTTCCTAAACAGAAGCTTGTTTTAAAAGGATTTTCATTATTTTTCTTAGTTATAGATCACGTCTTTTGATATCATTTTAGCTCTGTTTCATGTTTGTGAGAATACTATTTTAGACCTTCGGTGTATATTTGGTTAATAAAAGCTTGTGTATAAGTTGTCATTGTTAAGAGAATGTCATAAAATTCCGCCAAGACTCATGCATCGTATTCCATTGTTCATGCTTAATAGAAATGATATTTCGTTTAAAGTTAAAATCTAATATATTTGAGATTTAGCTTGTACTAAAAATAGTTTCTTTTTATGATATAGCCATTGTTAGTTGGAAGAAATCATCAATGCTAATTGACTGTCTTGTTTAGATGCTTGTATATTTCTTGTTCTTGAATAGTATCTTTGATATATAGTTTTACTTGATCTTATATCTAGTTTATTTAAAGTCGAATTGTTTTACTAATCTCTTCGTTCTCGTTTTATTTGCATGAATATTTCCGGAGCAAAAATAGAGTCTTCACTCGGGACTCTAGCAAATTCGAGTCTCATGACTCGATACCATCATACCCGCACATGGAGTCTATGATATTTCATACTGTCCAAATAGCAAACCAAGCAAATTTACTTGGGACTGTCTTCTATAGTTTATATTTTGGCATTATTCATTTTTATATGTTTTTTTTCCTTTACATGTTTAACTTGTGTGATTTGAATATGTTTGGTTTTGTTTTTTTCCATGGATAACTAACGTAGAAGAAATGAGCATGTTAGACATAATCACCTATGCTATTCATAATTTAGTTATCAATATATTATTCTATGTAACCATAGCTTTCCACTTCCAAAAGATTTTAAAAGGGAATCAACTTTTGTTTTCAAATTATTTTTAAGACATTTTTTAAAATATACCAAATATCTGTAAATACAAATCAGATTGTGTATTCCATTTTTAAGTCATAGACTTTGGAGGCTAGTAAAGTTTGCTTTATGCTAATGGTCATTTCCTCTTTTTTTGTTTTTTTTTACTTCTGTCATTTATTTCAAATCCATAGAGTTCGTTTAAGTTTGCAAAATGTGATTAAACAAATGTTTTCTAGCTAATTTCTTTGAGTCTTTTTTAATTCCTATTTTCTTACACTTAGCCTAATTAAATAATTTAAGTTCGGCCGGTAAACCATTTTAATGGATCTTAAAGGATGCCTAACCCCTTCCCTTTAGATTAATTGAACCGTACCTAGAATCTCATGTGTAATAAGACCTTAAAATGAAGTTAATTTTAGACAATGACATTAATCAATTTAGGTGACCTAATTCACCGTATTTAATTAGGTTGCGACTTCTTAAGTTAGTTAACTTTAGAAATCTCCAAAATGTTGTATACTATTTTGACCTTGTTAAAATGGGGTATAACAGCCGTTATAATAAACTTTATTTTGCTCCATAGCTATAGTGTCACGCCCCGAGCCTACACCCTGGGCGGAACCGGCACCTGGAGACCATTTCTGGCTCCAAGCGAACCCTTGGCCTGACTTTCTTAACTCAGCGGAAACCTAACTCAACAGAATAACTCAAAGAAATGCAATATTTCAAAACAACTTAACTTATAAAATATGGCCATAAGGCAACCCGAATCTCAAAATAGGATATTTACACATATACATAGATAAGAGACTCAAAACTAGCTGACTAACTGTCTGTCTATGAAGCCTCTAAGAAATACTGAGATGGATGTTGGGACAGACCCCACAACAACCTAATAAGACAAAAACTAAGAACACAAAATAATTGAGTCCTCCGGAATGCAAGGAGGCTCACCACTGACTCTGGAGTGCTCAGCTGGATCAACGACGTGCAGGATGCTGATCCGGGGTACCTGAATCTGCATCATCAAACGATGCAGGCCAACTGGCATCAGTACATGGAATGTACGAGTATGCAAGCTGGAAAACTAAGCAACAAAGGCTAGAAGGAAATCTGGAAGAAACTGAATAGCTTACCTGGCTCAACTCAACTCAACCTGACTGACTTCTTTCAATATAAGGCAATTTAAAACAAGTGCGATATAAAGAAAGACTGTTTAAAACATGCTATAAACTCTGTGTGTATACAAGGATACAATAAGCCTGAGATGTATATAGAAATACAATTGAACTGATGTATATAAAATACAATAATTTCTGTGTATAAAAATACAATAACTGCTGTGGGAGTTTCTCTAACCGACAACCATCACATAAGAGCTATAGTGATGATACAGCGATCGACCTCACGCTGCCAGAGCATCTTATACCCGGCCAAAGGTATAAGACCTGAACTGCCTAATGGATCCACTAGTCTAATCTGAAAAGGATTCATCTAAAAAGTATGATCCTTTTCTACCCATGGTGGCTAACATGGTTCTATGGGGGCTGTGGGTTCTTTGAACGCTCCCCCAATTCGGTGCTCGATACTACTCCCAAAATGTACTGGCTCTTATGTTTTTAAAACATATTTATTCCTGCTGATATGAGATAATTACTCAAAAACTAGCCCGAAGGCCCCTTTGGAAATCTCAGTTTCCAACCTTATTCAAATGTAAAGACATTTCTTTAAAACTTCTTTGGGAATACATAGTTCCCTAATAACTTTGAGAAATGAACTCAACTTTAAACTCATGACTTAACTTGAAACTGAGACTCTTACTCGACTTGAAACTCTATGCTCTTTTTCTTGACTTCTAACTTCACTTGACTTGGAACTATCTTTCCTTGAATCGGAATTATGAATTCAAGGTGTTCGATCACATGTTATGGAGGGATTCTTGAACTCTTAGACGTACTTTGGAGGGTCGGAAACAACTATAGATCATAGGTATAATACTTTGGAACATGCATGAGAAGGTGAGGAAAGAAGTGGGGAAACTTGGCTGAGACCTCAGATTTCTGGTAACACAGATGGGACTTACGGACTCCATCGACGGACCGTAGATGGACTTACGGTCCGTACTGCAGGTCCGTAGATCACTTCAGAAACTTCCCAGAATTTATTTAAAAAAAAAAGACTAAGTGTTGACCTACGGTCCTGACTTACGGTCCGTAGGTCAGGTCACGGACCGTAGATCGTGACCGTAGATCGATGCCCCAAAAACCCAACTTCTGTCCCGATTGACGGTTGACCAGTACGGACCGTCAATCGATCTACGGTCCGTAGGTCAGGCCCGTAGATGGGGATCGATAGCCCAGAAATTGCTGCGAATTGATGGTGATTCAACTTTGAAAGGGGCATACCTCTTAGAATCATAATTTCCTCAACATACAATAGGTTCAACTTAATTACACAACCTCAATCATGTCTCACAAAGAACAATAACTTCAACAACACTACCAACAACATCAACAACAACTAACAACTTCAACACTTCAACAACAAACCCCAATCTTTTCTCAAATCATAGAGTAAACTTGGTGTGTGTGAGGGAAAGGATCAACCCACACGAAAAACTCACATACCTATTAGGGATCACCCCCGACGATAATCCACGACGGAAACTTAATAATCTCTTTTCTCCTCTTCTTCTCTTCTTCTTCTCTTCTTCTTCTCCTCTCAAGAACCCTAACTCTTCCCTTTTACAATGGGATAAAAGAAATGATCCCAAAAATCAGCCTAACACATCATGTAACCTCAAGAGAAAGAATTTGGGAAAAGACCAAAATGCCCTTAAATTTCCGGACGGATTTCCCTTCCCACTGCCCATCTTCTAAAGGGCATAACTCCCTCATACGAACTCGGAATCGAGCAAACTCAGTGGCGTTGGAAAGGTCATTCCACGAGCTTCGCAACCATAACTGGAACCACTCCTAACTCATCCTGAGCTAGGAGTTACGACTACTCAAAGTTGGCCAAAAACTCATTTTTTTTCCACACTTAGCCAAATTTCCAGATTTTAAATTTTTCCAAAAATGACTACTTTCCAATTCAAGCTTCTTCAAAGCCACTTCAAATTGTCGGATGTTACATATAGTTTGCATATTTACGGGGGTAGCTACAGTTTAAGCTACATCGTTTGTATAATTTATGGATTTGTAGAATTCGCGGGTACATTTATATAATTCAATTATTTTTGTATAAACTCGAAATAACGAATTTATACAATTACAAACATCAAAAGTGTAAACAGTTATACAAATTATATTACACAAATTCTGAATTATACAAATTATATTATACGAATTCTGAATTATACAAACGTGTGAATTATACAAAACTAAAAAGTTGTGCCACGTAATTATAGCTAAAAGTAGGCCGCAAATTGTAATTAAGGCAAACTATAATTATGTTAAATAATTAACCAGTATATGTTTGCTTATACACGAAATTTTTCCAAAAACAAAAAAAAGAACCGATAAAACTTAAAATTTCATGATTTTCTTTATGGATTTTAGTTGTATCAATTCAAACTTAAGTGACATTTTCTAATCTTTGTATATGAAAGAAGTTGTGCACTACTATAATTACTATCTCATCTGTTCAAGTTGTCCACTATTGACTTGACATACAAGGGCGTACGCAGGGGGTCACCAGGTTCACGTGAACTCATGCTCCCATTTCATGATCATATATATAATAGTGTTATATTTTCTTTAAAATATTTAAATATAGATTTGTAAATCCACCCTCGAAATATCATATATGTAAAAGTGTATATATATATATTGTTTAGATATTACTCATTAGTCAATGATACTATAAGAGTATATAGTATATATATATATATATTGATTTAGTATCAATTAAGCGAAATTATCAGTGTTAATGATACCAATATAGTATATAATACTGATTTAGTATCAGTTAAGCAAAATTAGTTAGGAGATATATAGTGTAATTATGTCACGCCCTGAGCTTACATCCTGGGCGGAACTGGCACTCGAAGACCATTCCTGGCCCAAGCAAACCCTTGGCCTGGCTTACTAACTCAGCGGAAGACTTAACTCATCACATAAATATTTATGAAGAAACTAGAATGTTATAAAGGAACATTCAACTGGCCATTTAGGCAAACTCAAGTCTTTAACATAAGAAATGAAACGTAAAGACAATTGAAATGACTAGGTGATTGTCTGTCTATGAAGCCTCTAAAACAACTGAGTTGGATGTTGGAACAAACCCCACAACATCCTAATGTACGAAACTAGAAAGTAATGAAAATAGATCCTCCGGAATGCAAGGAAGCTCACCGACTGACATTGAACTGCTCACTGGATCAACGGAGCGCTGGAATGTCGATCCTAGTTATATGTGTCTGCATCATAAGACAATGCAGGCCAACTGGCATCAATACATTGAATGTATGAGTATGCGAGTTGGATTGCTAAAACAACATAGGCTTGAAAGGAATCTGAAAGAAACTGAATAACTTACCTGACTCAACTCAACTCAACATAACTGAACTTATTTCAATATAAAGCAATTTAAAACAAGTGCAATATAAAGAAAAACTGTTCAAAAACATGATGTCAACTCTTTGTGTATGCAAAGATACATATAACTCTGAGATGTATGTAAAAATACAATAAATCGATGTATATAAAAATACAATAACTTTTGTGCGAGTTTCTATAACTGACAACCATCACATAAGAGCTATAGTGATGATACATCGATCTACCTCACGCTGTTAGCGCATCTTATACCCGGCCAAAGGTATAGGACTTGAACTACTAAGTGGATCCACTAGTCTATTGTGAAAAGAGTTCATCTAAAAAGTATGACCCTTTTCTACCCATGATGGCTACATGATTTATGGGGGTTGTGAGTTGTCTGAACTCTCCCCCATATCGGTCCTCAATACTACTCCCAAAATATATTAGCTCTTTATGTTTTAAAAACATACTTCTCTGTGATTTGAGATTAGTGCTAAAAAACTTAGCTCAAAGGTTATCTTGGAAATCTCAGTTTCCCTGTTTACTTCATTTAGAAAGCTATTACTCTTTTCTGAAAGCAATCCCGAAGGCTCTTTAGAAATCTTAGTTTCCGCTCTTATTTAAAATGTGAAAAACATTTTTAAATCTCTTTGGGAATACATAGTCCCCATATACTTCTTTGAAGAAAAGAACTTCAACTTTACTCTTTACTGAACTCAACCTTAAGTCTTGAAACAAAGTTAAAACATTTGTGAAAAACTTTTGTAAACTTTAAGAACTTATCTTAACTTGACTCCTGACTTCTCTTGACTTTGACCTTAACTACTCTTAACTGATCCTTGAATTGAATTATGGATTCAAGGATTAAGATTTATGACTGGAAAGATCTCATGATGTTTAGGAATGATTCTAGATAGTTAAACATAAGAAAAGACCAAAAATTAATATTTGAAGGTGGGTCCGCGATGCGGAGACATAATTTAATTTTGGTTCCAAAAACGTCTTTTGAGGCAGAACACCTCGTGTCAGCTCTGCGACGTGAAACTGAAATTTCAATTCTAGGAACAGGTTGCGCGACGCACTCCCATGTTCATATTTCACCCGTCGAAATTTCTTTTTCGCTTTTCTTCCCCAATCCACCCAAACTCGATTCTTTTTCTTTAATCACTTTTAGATACAGATACCCAACAATGTACCTAAAAAACTAACTCAAAACGACCCTATAATGCGACGTAGCGAACTCAGAAACTTCCCAACTTAGTCAAATTCAAGAATAATATATAAACTCAAGAATAGGTATCAAGATCATCAATATTCAAATACTTTTAGGACTAATCCAAACTTAAATAAATATGTTTGGCATGTGGGAGAATGATCCCAATGTTATGAGAGCCTCACATACCTGATAAAAGCAAATCCTTGGCAAAACACCAAGTTCCTTGATCGATCTTGATGAATTTGCTCTTTTCTCCTTCTTCTTTTCTCTTCTCCTTTCTCCTTAGCCCTAGCGTGAAATTCCAAGTTTTAAAACTGACTGAGTTTTGAATTGACCCATATTAAACTCCTAAAATCGGATTAAAATAATAGGGCAGTGAAAAGACTAAAAGACCTATTATATTTCCGAATTGGACATTTCCTTAATCCAACAGCCCAACTTCCAAAGGGCATAACTTGCTCATACGAACTCGGAATCGCGCAAACTTGGCGGAGTTGGAAAGATCATTCCAAGAGCTTCCCAACCATATCTGGAACTACACTTAACTCATCTTGAGCTAGTAGTTATGGCCATCTGAAGTTGACCAAAAACTCAACTTTAACTTACTTACAATTTTCCAGATTTCCTTATACTTTCCAAAAATAACTATTTCCAGATTTTAAACTGCTTTCTAGTTCTTTCTAGTTGTGAGATGTTACAAATTATTTAGTGGGATATGAATATAAGGATCGAAGTATATGTTTATAATTATTTTCCCTAAAATTAAGTGTTTTAACTCTCGTACTCCAAATATGTAGCCATGAATTGACCGGTCTGATGAGGGAGTATAATTTGAATCAAAGTAGAGTATATATTAAAGAAAATTGAGACTGAGGGAGTCTACTTTGGATCAAATATAATACTTATATATATTAACTAAAAAAGTGCCGCCACCAAGGCAGACTTCCTAGTTATAAAAAAACAAAAAATATTTTTATTTAATGATGGTCATGACTTGACTCACTTATGCATCAATTGTTTATATATTAACTAAAAAAGTGCCGCCACCAAGGCAGACTTCCTACTTATAAAAAAACAGAAAATATTTTTATTTAATGATGGGTCATGACTTGACTCACTTATGCATCAATTGTTTAGGTGGCCTACATATATAATCAGTTCTGTCAAATTGTACGTATTTGTTTATTTAGATGGCCACACACTACAAAAGGAACCCCAATTACCAACAAAAAAATTCGTTGGTAAATTGATCAAATTGGTTGGCAAATTGAGTTATCAATCAAATGCCAATTTATATTAATTTGTTGCTAAAAGGCTCGTCAGTAAATATTACCAACCGATTTTAATTTGTTGGTAAACTTACCAACTAATTTATCAATCAAAAATCGGTTGGTAAACACCCAAAGATGTTGTTACAAAATTTTGAAACATGGCCCTGAAATTTCTGTCTAATTTTTGGTTAGTATATCGTTAGTACCTTTACTAACGAATTGAAAAGGAGTTAGTAAATTTTTTTCTTCATTATTCGATTCCATTGGTAATACGTTGGTAATTATAGTAAATTTTTGTTGGTAATTTATCAATAAATTTTAAATACTTTTATTTTTTTTGGTTTCCCATCCGGTGTCCGGTACCCCACACCGGAGCCCGACTAAATCCGGATTCACGCCGGGAAGTCCCACATTGGGGAGTAAAGCGCTCCCTAACAAAGGCGACTCCGTACCCGAGGGGAATCGAACCTGAGACCTCTAAATTAAGGATGATGCAGTACTTATCACTCCACCACAACCCTTGTTGGTAATAAATTTTAAATACGTTAGTATGATTATTTGTTTTTCTAATAAATTTACTAATTGATTGTTAGTTTGTTGGTAATATATCATTCAAGGCGACTCCGTATCCAGGGGAATCGAGCCTGAGACCTCTTGGTTAAGAATGTAGGAGTACTTACCACTCAACCACAACCCTTGTTGGTAATAAATTTTAAATATGTTAGTATGATTATTTGTTTTTCTAATAAATTTACTAATTAATTGTTAGTTTGTTGGTAATATATCATTCAAGTTCAATGTTAGGTTAGCAATTGATTGACAATATGTTCAAAATATTATTAACTGAATGATTATCCACTAGTAAAATATTTATTAATTTATTGCATTTAAAAATCTAAGAGCACGAATATAAATCCAAAAATATTAATATCAATTTTATAAATCATATTTGAATGAAACAATGCAAAATCTATGACAACAAGTTAAATTAATGTCAATATGACACATCATTATATCAAAAAATTTAATTTGAGCACGTTTACCAAAAATATTGAACAAATCTAAATTTTGGCCAAAATTTAAAAGTTAAGCCTAACAGCACAAACTAAAAATGGAAGCCTCAAAACCTGAACCAACCATCCTATTAGATATAAAAATGACCTTCCAAATCTAATCGCACTGACGGAATTCTCATCAGAGCACGTTTAAAAAAAAGTTAAGCAAAGTCAAATTTTGGCCAAAAGTTAAAAGTTAAAACGCCTAACGGTACAAACTGAATATGAAAACCTCAAAATCCAAATCAACCATCCTATAAGACAAAAAATGACCTTCTAGAGCTAACCGCGCTGACGAAATTCAAATTTGAGCATGTTTCCCAAAAATATTGACCTAATTCAAATTTTTGCCAAAAGATAAAAGTTAAAACGCTTAATGACACAAACTGAAAATAAAAGTCTCAAAACCCGAACCAACCATCCTATGAGACCAAAACTGAACTTATATGTCTAACCGTGGTGACAAAATTTCAATTCGAGCACTATTGCCAAAAATATTGACTAAAGTGAAATTTTGGCCAAAACTTAAAAGTTAAAATACCTAAACTAAAAATGGAAGCCTCAAAACCCGAACCCTCTATCTTATTACATCAAAAATTACCTTCCGCATCTAACTGCACTGACGAAATTCTCATCTGAGCACGTTTATCAAATAAATTGACCGAAGTTAAATTTTGGCCAAAATTTATAAGTTAAAACACCTAACGGCACAATCTAAAAATGAAAGCCTCAAAATCCGAACCAACCATCCTATTAGATAAATGACCTTTGGAGTTAATTACACTGACGGAATTCTCATTTGAGCACGTTCACAAAAATATTGACCAAAGTCAAATTTTGGCCAAAACATAAGATTTAAAACACCTAACGGCACAAACAAAAAACGGAAGCCTCAAAACTTGAACCAACCTTCCTGTTAGATCAAAAATGACCTTTCGAATCTAATGACACTGACAGAATTCTAATCTGAACACGTTTACCAAAAATATCGACCAAAGTCAAGTTTTGGCTAAAATTTAAAAGTTAAAACTCCTAACGACACAAACTGAATAAGAAAGCCTCAACACTAGATGCCGATTTACCAAAAAGTTTAACTTCATCAGTTGATAAATTTACCAACTATTCAACTATAAGTTAGGAATTAATAACTTACCAATAAATTTTATCATAGTTGGTAAAAGTTACTATTCAACTAAACATTCATATGTAATATTACCAACTAATAATTAATATGTTGGTAAATTTTACCAATGGATTAATGATCGGTTGGTATATTACCAACTATTTTAATGATGTTAGTAATTTACTAACTACAATCTTTATTCGTCAACAAAATTTTCAACTAATTGGATATTGGTTGGCAAGTTTACCAACAAATTACATTTCGTTACTAATTTACCAACACATTTATATTTGGTTGGTAAATTTAGTAACACAATCTTGCCGTTGGTAAATGTTTGGTTAGTAATTCATTGGTAATATGTTAATAAATTATATAAACATTTTTTTGTCATATTTATCAACCGATATATACTTCGTTGGTAATATTACCAACAAAAGGTGTGCGTTAGTAATATTTCAGTTGGTAATCCATTGATAAAATGTTGCTAAATTTGGCGCCATTTTTTCCCGCCGTATTTACCAACTGAAATACTTAGTAAGATTTTGGTTGGTAATCTGTTAGAATTTCGTTGTTAAGTTTTAAAATATAATTCAGTTAGAAATATGTTCATAATTTGTTAGTAGAATACTAACCAACTTAAGTTGTTAGTAAAATCTGTTGGCAATTTAGAGTTTTTTTGAAGTGACATCTATATGCATGCATTTTTCTTTGTAAATGCAGACTTCATTTAATTTGTTTATCGTCAGTTTTATGGCACATAGATTGAATAACCAAAATAAATAAATAAAAACATGCACTAGCTTTGTTGTACGATTAACATCATGTTCAGTGGTTACCATTCACATGCACATTTTTAGGTTTACGGCTATACCGAAACAATTTTGCTTTTAATTAACTTGTAAGTTGGGGCGGATCGGAGCTAAGTAAAATCAATGAATTTTATTGAAATCTCTTTTTGATGATAAACTATACTATCTATACCTAGCAAAAATTATTTCTTATTTCTCAAGGTGGTTTGAACAAAAACTCAAACACATCAACTCTGTATTTTTGCTTATACCTTTGATGGTTTTAAAAAAATATATCTTAGATATGTTCATTTGATTTTTTTCATGTATTTATTTCTTCATATCTCAAATCTCCTTATTAGTGAAAATTTTGATTATGCTACTGCTTACAAGACAAGTATTAAAGCAAGCACGATAACCTCTTTTTTCTGACTTAAAGAATGATAATCTACCATATGAAAGCTTGCATAAGACACAACCTTAATTAGTTTGTGCGAGAGATAAAATTATCATGAATATATGTTCTCTAATCATGATGGTCAAGAGAAAGAAGTTTTATTTATATAAATACATATTAAACATCTATTAGTTTAATATAAATATCAATGCAGATAAAAAAAAAATTACTGTGCTGTTACTAATTACTATAAACTGCTAACTAGATAAGTATAGATCGATTAATTAGCATGATGAATAGGAGATTTTAACCGGAATGATAAATAAATAGAGATCGAATTAGACGTATAAAAATTGTGAAGTGGTTCAATAATTGGTTTGTTCCTTTCAGTTGTGACTTGTGTCTAGAAATTAAGCATGGAACTGGTTTATATAGTCTTATAAGTTTGATTTTCTTCGCAAGTCTTTCTATTCAAATCTAATTAAAGTTTCCGAAATTGACTACAGATATATTATATTAATTATAGGTGGAGGCTGAAAATTAACTTTATTTTATAAATAGAGGTGACGCACATCTATGAAACTTCTTAAGATTTTTTCCTTCAAATGAGCTAATCTTTAATTTTTGTCTTTCAAATAGACTGATTGCGATCTTTGCCCTTAGCAGTATTAGAGCTTATGTGTAGCAGCCTAGCAGGGCATAAGTTCTTTTAAGGGCATGATTTACATGAAGCATAACTTGTGAGATATTATGATGTGAAAATATAATTTATGTCCATAGCCAGAGGCGGAACCACCTTATAAGGTGGGGGTGCACGTGCACCCGTTAACTTTGAAAAAAATCACGTGTATAGGTGTATATCTATCTTGAGAAACTGACATAAATTAGAATATAATTAACTGTGCACTCATAAAGAGTATAGATTTGTCATTGTGATGTTGGTACAAGCTAGAAGAACCACCCATAAGACCTGAGTTTGAATCTAGCTACAACGCTATTTTATCTAAGTTAGCCTCTGTCAGACCATAGCAATTGAGTTCATGTCGAATGGGGGCGCAAGTTCTTTTAAAGGATTAAGGCTTAACTTGTGGATATTATGAAGTGAAAATACTTATATCTCACAAAATATTAGTGAAGTGTTAGATGATTCAAAATAGGAGCAAAAGTGTCCATGGCGAGCCCGAGAGGATTTACTCCAGATTTTCTACATATAAAATAATGGAACCAAGCAAATTTTAGTAACAATGTTTAAACGGCATCTCTTCTATTAGTCTGTTAAAAACATATGTTTATATTTAATACTAACAACTTTGAATTTTAAATACTCATAGTTGATGATATGAGCACTTTACTTTTTCAAAACAGTCTCCACTCTCCACCTTCTTTGTCCTTCATAGGCTGCATCACAATTCATATGCTTAATTATTAGTATTTTATATTTTTTTGCCCTTTCATCTCTTCTATATAAGGAGGACAACTCCATTCATCCAGTATATGCATACTAAATCATTTTCTTCGATTGTAAAAGAAAATGATTTCTTCATTTGCAGTTTTTTCTTTCTTATTTTTATTTTCATGTGGTCTGCTACCATTTCTTCTTCGTCTTTCATCCAAAAAATCCAAGAAAAATCTTCCTCCATCTCCTCCAAAACTTCCATTCATCGGAAACTTTCATCAATTAGGCCTACAGCCACACCGCTCTCTCCAAAAACTAACAAACGAATTTGGCCCAATGATGATGCTTCAGTTCGGCAGCGTCCAAGTATTAATCGCCTCCTCAGCAGAATCAGCTTCCCAGATCATGAAAATCCAGGACCTGGGTTTTGCTAACAAGCCCAACTCCATTATTCCCAGAAAGCTTTTTTTCGGCCCAAAAGACGTTGCCTTCACTCCATACGGCGAGTACTGGAGGAACGCCCGAAGTGTTTGTATGCTTCATCTTTTGAACAACAAAAGAGTCCAATCATTTAGCAAAATCAGGGAAGAAGAGACCTCTCTTCTTCTCCGAAAGATTAACCACTCAATTGACAATTCACAAGTTGTCGATTTGACGGAGTTGTTTGTGACCATGATGAATGACGTGCTTTGCAGGGTGGCATTAGGAAGGAAGTATTGTGACGGCGAAGAAGGGAAAAAATTCAAGTCATTGGTAATAGAGCTTGTTGAATTATTGGGTGTTTTTAACATCGCCGATTACATGCCATGGCTTGCGTGGGTGAATCATTTCAACGGTTTAAATGCGAAAGTGGACAAAGTAGCTGAGGAGTTTAGTGCATTTTTGGAAGGTGTAATTGAGGAACACAAGGAGAAGATAGATGAGAAAGAGGAAGGATCAGCAGACTTTGTCGATATATTGCTTCAAGTTCAAAAAGAAAACAAGTCCGGTTTTAACATTGAAATGGATTCGATTAAAGCTATTATCATGGATATGTTTGCTGCAGGAACAGATACAACCTCCACTCTTTTAGAATGGACAATGAATGAACTCATCAGAAATCCAAACACGTTGCGAAAATTAAGAGATGAGGTGAGGCAAGTAACTCAAGGGAAGTCGGACGTGACAGAGGAAGACTTGGAGAACATGCCTTATTTAATTGCAGTGATGAAAGAGAGTCTACGTCTTCACTCTCCGGTGCCATTGCTTCCCCGACAAGCAATAAAGGACACCAAAGTATTGGGCTATGACGTGGCTGCTGGAACTCAAGTCTTTGTTTGTCCTTGGGCTATCTCCAGGGATCCAACCATATGGGAAAATCCAGAGGAGTTTCAACCAGAAAGGTTTTTGGATACTTGTGTAGATTACAAAGGGTTAAATTTTGAGTTAATTCCATTTGGTGCGGGTAGAAGAGGTTGTCCTGGAATCACATTCGCTAAGGTTGTGAATGAGTTGGCATTGGCAAGAATGTTGTTTCATTTTGAATTCTCGTTACCAAATGGAGCAAAAGCGGAAGACTTGGATGTGGATGAAGCTCTTGGAATAACTGTCAGACGAAAGTCCCCTCTCTTAGTCGTTGCAACTCCACGCATTTGAATTTTGTATATTTTCTTTAATGTTCGTTCCTAGTATATATTATTATAGTTATATATAACAGTCATCCCTATAGCAATAAAAAGTTGTCTTTTAAGGAAATCTCGGTCCTAGGAGGGTCCTCTCTTTATCCCTCTTTGCGTTGTACTCAACTCATCCCACAAGCGTTTTGCTTCCGAGTGTGGAATTTTCAGATATAAATCCGAATTTAGTTAGGCAACAATAGATATACTAAATACCAAATTAAAAATAAATAAAAATTCTGCCGATCGAGTTGAAAGAATAATCTATCAATATTACTTTAAAAGCAATAAACTCATGGCGCAGACTTGATGCAAGTGGTAGGATAAATCTAGTAGTACTACTTTAAAAAGTAATTAACTCATGGCGGACTTGATACAAGTGGTAGGATCATAATTCTATTTTATCTTTTTTACCCCTTCCCACATTTTTACTCTTTTGGTGATTTGAACTTGTATTTACAACCTTAGTTCTTGAGATTTAAATAATTCAATAGTCTGAAGATTTTTTTTTTCAAAAATCCTTCGGTGTTTATACGAAATCCTACTAATTTATCATAGTTAAGTCCTATATTAAGTTAAAATGATATTATTTAATTACAATATGATTTAGTGATAAAACCAATGTGTGAAGATTTGTGTCATATATATTTTGTTAATTCAATGTCGTAAATAAAGTATGTTATCCCTAATAGTTTAAATATTTTGTTGATATAATAACATATATATTTCAACGTGATATTAAAGTAGCCATAGGTCCTTAAATCAGATTAAATATATATAATTTTTGTAGGGTATAAGAAAGGTGGATTACCACAAAGTAAAGAAAGTCGTAAGCCATGATTATTGAATCAAATAAATATTATATTTAATTCTTACGGATATAGCGATGTTTATTATTTTATTTCATAGGATGTTATACAACAGCTTCCTCTTTTTAAAAATGATATAAATAATAGAGCAACCAAAACAGACTGCCAAGCTCTAAAAAGTGTTAGAAAAATAAATATGAAACATAAATGAAGAAGAATTCTCTTTCGGAAATAATAAAGTCTTGATATATAACAAAGCCCTAGTATATATACATGTAGATTTTTCTTCTTTGCTACTTCTAAAGAGTTCTTATATTTTAAGAACTTAAGAAATGACTTTTCATAATAGTATTATTCTTTTATGAACAAATGACTTTTCATAATAGTCATGTTCTTTTATGAACATGTATGTATGTTCAATTTAAGACCTCTATAAATTACAAAATGAGTTTTCATAATAATCATCCTCTTTCATGAACAGATGTGTATGTTCAATTTAAGACCTCTATCTATTAAATACAAAAAATATCCAACAAAGTGTACATACATAAGTATATGTTTCTATATAATCATATTGGTCACTTGTGCTTCAATTGTTAATTATGGCTGAGGAGTACCGACCAAAGAGATTCTTAAATAGTAATATTGATGTCAAAAGAAAATCCTTACCGTATTTGTTTGTAACTTCTGTTTTGCTATCTAGTACTATCTACTTGGGTCCTTACTCAAGAAGTTCCAACAGGCAAAATCTTAGCGCCAAAATTAAAGATGATAAAGAGAGGAAAAAGATGGGGTCAAACAAAATGTCGGAGGAATTGATAATATTGCTCATCAACAAGTAATACGAGACATTTCAATTATTTTAAAAGAAAATATGTCTGAAAATAGTACAAAAATTCTCATAATCAATATCATCAAGGCAAATTAAAGACTTACAACGGAATTTCACCAATGGTATTTCTTGAAATGCCCTCTTATGTGATGAGAAAAAAACCCTACGATTATTAGTGCTCTTGAAATGTTTTTAATTAAACTTTTATTCTATATTACATACTTAATACAATACTTTTTTCGTTTTAATTTATTTGTAAGTAGTGCGCATAGATTCTTGGATTTAAATAGTAGCACCAATATAAGTTTCTTTTTTCTGCTCTTTTGGTGGCTTAAAATATATTTCAAATTTTTGTTATAAAAAAAAAAAATAATTAGGGAAGAACCTTATCAAGGCTTGACATACCACAAATCCTCTCAAAAGAGAGAGGTGTCTTAGGGAAGGCCGGCACAAATAGTGCATGGTTCTCGTCAACTCGTGTAGTAAGGTATTGTGTTAACTCTTGCAACGAGTGCAATCCTCATTTTTTGTTGCCATTGTTGAGTTCAAAATCTTGAATGAACTGTCGATAATAAGTTGGAGAAGATGCGGATGACGTCAAGTCATCATGCCCCTTATATATGCCACGGGCAACATATGTTCTATGTCCGTAACAAAGACTCACAATCCTGCAAGGGTGAGCTAACCCCGAAGTCTTCATGTCGTGTTATCTAGGACCTCATTTTAAAAAATACAATTCATGGTGGCGTCTTTCCGAAAGTTCCTCTCTTTATCTGTCTCTATTTTGTTATTTTTATTAAGGAAAAGAAGTTTCGTAGGCATAACTTATTTATACAAACTTATGCCGATAGAGACTAAGTTCTCTAAATTTTTGTTGAACAAGACAACTTTTTTAAGGTTTGGCAAAAAAGTCATAAGATAAAGTTCGCAAGGCATAAGTTATGTTTTACTAGGAAGTAGGAACAATCCTTGCAAAAACTTGTCACTTTTTTATGGGCCAAAGTTGGGCCTTTATATTGTAGAAGCAGAGAAGCCCAAAAATGGGTCATTACATGGTTAAGGCCCACACATCTAATCCAGCTTTAAAAAGTCCGAATACAACCCGATATTAGCTTGAATGTGATAAGGTCGCGAACGGACACGATCTCGACACTTGTTCGGTTTCGATTTGAGATTAACCGACTCTTCAAAATTTGTTAGGTCAATATTAGGTGGATACCCCTAGGGTTTGTTATTTCGCATCAATCTCTTACGTCTTATCACAACTTTCTTCGCGATTATTTTCTCTCTCTAAAGCTTCCTCTCTCTAGGTTTCTAAGCTTTCTGCCATGGAGACGGAGCGCGTGACCGGTTTTCCGTTGACGAATCTTGATCGGCGGCCAAGAAAGAGGGCGCGTCTGGGCTGGGATGTTCTCCCTGAACCACCTAAGGTATTAGATCTATCCTCTAATTCATCGATCTTTTTATTCTATCTTTGTTGTTTTTTTCGCTTTGGTTTTGCTAGATCTGATCAAGATTAGGTTTATTTCGCGTCAGGTATGGGAAAGACTCAGTCTTTATGTGTTCTATGTTGTTTCTAGATTAGATCTATTGTTGTTCTTACATGATATGGTATTTATTTAGCTGGGTTTTTGTATTTCAGGGTTTGATTTTTATTTCTTCAGCCGTGAGGATAAAAATTACTTATATGTTACCGATTCTTTCTTATTTTTTTCCTGATGACCGTTTTATAATCAGATCTGACATGAACTATCTGTTTTTGAGATTTTGTGATTATTTATGATGTTTCAATTTAATTTGAATAGTTCTTTTCGACTAAAATTTTATGTGAAAGGATATCATAATGTTAATTCAAGTTTTCGAAAAAAAATCTCATGTGTATCTGATTTCTATGTTAAGAGGGTGGACTGTATTGATTTGCCTAATGAACTGTTGCACAATTGGCTAGAACTCTGTCTTAACTTTTAGAGAAATAAACAAATGCAAGTTTTTCCAAACAATGTTTTTTGCTGTAGAGTTTTTGCATAAAAAAATAGTTCTTTGCAGACGATTGTGGTAGTGTCTTTCATGAATTTTAGAAGTTGGGATATATTATATAAACTTGATCTAAGCCCTTATTGCGGCACTTTGTTTTCTGTATCTTGCTCCAACTATTGATTTATGGGTATTTGGTTACTGGTTGATTGTTTTTCCCAGTCCTTTATTATTAACATTGCTACTTTATGTTATGTTTTGTGAATTCTATTTACTACTTTGAAGGCATCCAAAGGTAATAATAAAATTAGTTTTGTATTAAGATACCATGAATGGAATGCCTGTGTGTAGGCTCAGCTAGGATTGTTTTGTGGACAAGATGTTGGGAATGTGACAAGCTATGCATCTTCAAGGCAACTCACTGACCTTACTAGTGCTCCCTTTACTATTAAGGGAGTGGCTCAAAATGGTTCTCCCCCTCGGAGAGAAGATGACAAGGATGGACATTTTGTGTTTGAGCTGGGAGAAAATTTAACATCACGCTGTAATCATCTTTACCATCACCAAAAAATTCTACTTATGTTTTGGTGCCTTGGTTACTATGCTGACCATCTGATTACTTCTGTTACACATAATAGTTTATGCACCCTAATATTATATAAAATGATTTGACATATTCACCTTTTCCTAAAATCCTACTGTACTAGCAATATAGTTGATATTATCATGTCTATCAGCTTTTAGATGTTTCCTATTTGTGTCTTTGATTTGATGGTCATCTATTTCGGTTTTATTTTGATTCATAACAAAAATGATTCTTTAAAATGAATAAAGAAGGAAGAGAGTATTGTGGAATGTGTACTGTGTATTTCCCTTATCTGCTCTATATCCCCCTAATGGTTTTTAGATTTTCCTGTAATGTAGATAAGATCCACAGTAAGATGGGTGAAGGTACTTTCGGTCAGGTCCTAGAATGCTGGGATCGTGAAAGGAAAGAAATGGTGGCTATAAAAATTGTTCGGGGTATGAAGAAGTATCGTGATGCAGCAATGATTGAGGTTGAAATGCTTCAACAGCTTGGTAAACATGACAATGGCAATCGGTGAGTAATTGCCTGTTAAATCTACTATTATTGTAATCTGTGTACTCATTCGTGGGAATTTTGTTATTTGTCAAGTGTTGAATTGGTTTGTTCCTTGCAGTTGCGTACAAATATGGAACTGGTTTGACTATCGTAATCATATCTGTATTGTAAGTATATATGATTGATTTGGATGGGTTAATTTCCCCACCTAACAATCTTATGGGGATTAAAATTTTGGATGAACTTAAATGGTTTTAACAGGTCTTTGAGAAGCTTGGACCAAGCTTATATGATTTCCTTCGGAAAAACAATTACCGTTCATTTCCCATTGATCTTGTCCGTGAGATTGGAAGACAACTGTTGGATTGTGTAGCATGTGTGTAAAAAAAGCTTTGAGCACTTCTCTTTTCTTCAATCATGCATATATATTAGATGCAGATAGGCTTTGTGCTGAATATAAAATGTACCTCATGATCAGGACTGTATGCATTGTATTTATCATTAATTCAGTTGAATAGTGTCATCATGCATACTTTCCAGTTACTTTTCCAACTATATACCATCTTGTAATTGATTATGATCTGGCTTATCTTGTAGTTATGCATGATTTGCGCCTTATCCATACTGACCTGAAGCCTGAGAACATACTTCTCACCTCCCCAGAATATGTAAAGGTTCCTGACTACAAGGTAAGCTTATTTGATTGGTTATGCCCTTTTTTGTGTACTTCAATATGTGTTGAACGCAACCTTACTTCGTATTTTGTTCTTGATACTACTGCTCATGTTTGCCAATTATTTAATACAGGTGTCTTCTAGGTCACCAAAAGATGGTTCTTACTATAAAAGAATCCCAAAATCAAGTGCTATAAAGGTAATTGATTTTGGTAGCACTACATACGACCGTCAGAATCAGACATATGTTGTGTCAACTCGTCATTACCGTGCACCTGAAGTTATTCTAGGTAAGGAGTTCAAATATCTAGGTGTTTTCTCCATTATTCTTCCATTCACGAAACGTTCAATTCACCATATCTATTTCAGGTCTTGGATGGACCTACCCTTGTGATATATGGAGTGTTGGCTGTATCCTTGTGGAACTTTGTTCGGTATGCTCTGTTCAATCTGGATTAACCTTGGTTACCTAGAATTTGATTTGTTGCCAACTAATTTGTCTTGCAACTTCATTTAGGGAGAAGCATTGTTTCAAACACACGAGAATTTAGAACACCTTGCTATGATGGAGAAAGTACTGGGCCCTCTGCCTCAGCACATGCTGAAAAGAGTGGAGTAAGTCATAGATTTGTTGTCTGCTTCAACAGCGGCTCGCTTGATTCAATTAGAGAGATCTCTTTCCTTATTCTTTGTAAATTGATGAATTACTTCCTACTCTAATCACAGCCGTCAAGCGGAGAAGTATGTTAGAAGAGGAAGGTTGGACTGGCCTGAGGGGGCAACTTCCCGGGATAGTATTAAAGCTGTGTTGAAGTTGGCCCGTCTTCAGGTACTTTTTCTAATCCTATTTTCTATGCAGTTTGGTTGAATGAATTTGCATGGTGTTTACAAATAATTGTGCTTTATATTGCAGAACATAATCATGCAGCATGTGGATCACTCTGCTGGTGATCTTATTAATCTTTTGCAAGGACTTCTTAGATATGATCCTTCAGAAAGATTAACTGCTCGGGAAGCCTTGCGGCATCCATTCTTCACTCGTGATCATCTTAGGAGATAGAATAAGTTTTGTTTTTTCTTTTTACTTGTGTGCACTCAATGCCATTGCACGATGGTGCCCCTCCAACCTTGAATGCCATTTGATGTGGTGGTGACCGGAAGCCAACTCTGTTGGCTCATTGTGGTGTTGGGTGAATTTGATGCTTGCCCCTGTGTAAATAAATCCAAAATACTGGTTTTTTTCGGGGGCATTCCTGTATTATTATATATACTACTAGGTTAAGGTTGTTGTGGAAGTCCCACCATTGTGTGTATAAAGATGATTGATATCTAACCCTCAATTACTAACAAACAAAAATTGAATTTAAGGATGGAGTTTGCTTTCGTACTTAAGTTGTGAGATATAGTCTTGGATTCCTGCAAGATATTTTTACTTCATGTATTATCAAATTTGTGAAACATGTAATATTATTTTCTTCATAGAGATTTTTAATTTAGTTAACATTAAGGGAACTCTAATTTGGTGAGGAATTTCTTTATCGGAAACAGCCCAAGAGAAAGGAATTTTGTTGAAATAAAATACTTTTTAACACATTCTGTAAAGAACTTGGAAAGCTTGGTGCTAAAATTCTTCTTGCATTCTGTGACCGGTACCTGAACTATAAGCTGGAATATTTCAGAAAATATAAAAAATTTAAATCAGAAAAACCAAGTATGAATTCTTTTGTCTCAGCATTAACTAACACTTTCTGTCAAACGGTCACACGATACGGCAGTTCATAAGTTTAAATTTCTATAAATCTAAAATATCTGGTTCTGTTTGATTATATTAAGAACAAATCCAAGAAAAAATAATCAAACAACAAATCATGCATGTTTGATTTGTTTATATATGCTTCTACTCGCAAAATTATAGCTTATAGATCACAAAACATCTATATATAATATAAAGCCAAATGTAGAAAAGGTGATGTGGCACATCTCTAAGGCCTCTATTGCTATTTTTTTTCTCTTTTTTTTTTTATATATATTTTATCTTATTTTTAAATCAAAATATCAACCATATTCCATCTTATTTATGAAGTTCCATTAATTTTTTAATGAGCATATTACTTTATTGTCTATAATAAGCTATTACATTAATTGTTAATTATTCTATATATTATTGAAGAATTGCAAAGGTCACCATGTCTTCTCCTAATCTCCTTGCTTAATTTCTTACCATTACTCCTTTTTACGTTTTCAACTCATCCTCTCTTTTTTCTGTCACTAGATTTTGTGTCTTTTTCCTTATTTTCTTGCCTAAATATTTTGTAGAAATTAAAGATAATTTTATTTATTTTGTTCACCATTTAACACCATTAATCACTTTTTCCTAAAACCTTTCTCTATTCCTTCTTAAAAGTATTACTAAATTACAATTAAGACACTAATTACCAATATAAGTTACAATTGTATTGATTACTACATTACTCTTTTAATTTATATTATTCAATAGTTAAAAGTTTATTGAGTACTATAAATACTAGAGCATGTCATCTTCACCAATGTAAGAATTTATTCTTCTCTTTTCCTTTCTTCATTATATTTATACTAAAGTACATCACTTTGATTATGTTTAATTTTATAATATATAGAATTATAGATTATTTGTGACTAACTTCTATTGTTTATAAGATGAGCATATGACAATTTGGGAATTCAAAATTCAATCTTGACGAGTACAATATCTAATTTATGTTACCAAATTGCATCACTTTGATTGTGTCTAATTTTATAATAAATAGATTATTTGTGACTAATTTCTATTGTTTACCAGAAGATAAGATGAGTATATGACAATTTTGGTAATTCAAATTCAATCTTGGTGAGTACAATATTTCACCCATGTTACTCTTTTCATTTCAGCTTGTTTGATCTCTTTTATTTGCAGTATTCCTTTTTATTCTTTTTTTTTGTTTTGTTGCTTTTTTCCTCATTATTGGTGATTTTACTGTACTTATTATTCTATGCATATATATTTTTTGTAAATAATATTTATTGTTTACAGTGAAAGATAAGATGAACATATGACAGTATTTGGGGATTTAAGTTTAAGTTTGATGAACCCACTAGGAAAAGGAACCCCTACATTATTGTTTTTGTCCATTAATCTTCAATGGTGAATATTGACACTATGTACAAATTAAATATTAGAGGCTAGGATAATTTTCTTAAGTATTGCTATAAAGATTCTTTTATTTATTTGTTTTATTTTAATTTATTCTAATTTTCTTTGGTACTCCACGTAGACATCATAAATATTGCAATATTATAAATAGTAACATGTCCACGTGGGCACATATATACCTTTAAAATACATTATTAAATAGTGCAGGGGGTAAAAGGTCCTCCATAAAGTTTGGTATCGTAACAGCAAATTCGACCAAAGTTGAAGTATTTTTCAAACTCTTTTCCCTTAAACTTACTTTTCTTATTAAAATAAGGAGAATAATTTTAGGTAAAAAAAAATTCATAAGATCGAAAGTTCTCAAGCAATTTAAAATTACAGAAGGTATAAAATTTAAGTACTAATAATAAACTTAATTAAGACTTAAAATTTGATATATTTGGATTAAACACTACAAAGAATCTTTAGAATATTTGTAGTACTCAACTATTCTAAAAATTAGTTATTTGGCGAATTTAATTAACGAGCTATTTATGATCGCGCGAAGCGCGGCTAAGTTCACTAGTTTTCATTATAATACCAAAAAATTATTGCTCTACCATATTAAAGAATACTCCCTCCATTTCAAATTAATTGAATTGTAGAGTTGTTTCACACCCTTTAAGAAAAGAAGATTAAGACATAAATTACGTATAATTTTCCATTTTTACTCTTATTAATTATTATCAAATTTATGATTAAAATAACTAAACATTAATTAATTACTAATTCCAATACTAACTAATGAAGGGTGAAATTAGAAGAATATTCTAAAAAAATGAAAAATGTCTCAACAATTCAATTAATTTGAAATGAAGGGAGTAGTAAAGAATTATATGTTGATGAAGAATGATAAGTTCTTTTCAAATTAATGTTGATATTTAAAAGAATCATTTAAATTAATTTAATTTTGATTTTAATCAAAACTAGACAGAGTTTGTCCGGGCATGTGCCTTCGCATGCTCCCAATGTGTAATATTTCACCAATAATTTGCTCTGTCCTCCGCTATCATTTATTTCCCTTGTGAACTCTTTCGACTATTGGAAATTATGGGTGTGTTCGGCAGGAGGAAACTATTTTTATTTTTTTTATGTTTAGTAGATTAATATATTAAAAAAATATTTTATTTTATGAAAACAAATACATTTCTAATTTAAGTAGGAAAATAAGTTTCACAAAATATTCTATATTAATGTGTACTTTCCACCTTACAACATACTTCATGTTCTCCGCAAAGCTTCTATCTCCACCACTATATGCCCTTACCCCCAATCCTATTTTCCATGATATTTACTTATACAAGTTATATATTTACAATAATATTTTTTGCTTATGATATGAACACATGAAAAATATACATAAAATTCACTTATTTTCTTAGTAAACATTTTTTATGAGAAATATTTTCCTACCATACCAAAACACACCATATATTATTATTTTTGAACTTCCATTGCTACTCACCACTTTTTGGTAACACTTTGCCTTCACATTTTAGTCGGTAGTGTATATGCATATTTTCTAGGAATTTCATTATGTAGTTTTCCGTAGTTATTGCAAGAATTTTTTACTAATGGTTTGGTATTAAGTCTACCGCGTGTCTCACCTATGTTTTAAATCACTATATGACTTTTTTTTCGATCCTTTTCTTATCACAAGATATCAGCTAAAATCTATGGAATGACAAATCTACTGCTTGTATCCACTCGAGTGGCTGAAAAAATTTGATCTATAATTGTAGCAGGGTCCAAGCAGTACAGCCATAAAGGTCCATTTGAAAATTTGATCAAAGACACAAGTGCAACAAGCCAAAATAAAGCTACTGTAGAGAGTTGTAATAACATGCAACGTACTTAATTAATTTGTTTCAAATGTGTCCCCTTCTAATTTATTCTAGCTAGCCCCTCAGCTCCATATTGGGACATTTACTACACAACCAATGACAAGTCCACAACGAGACATTTCCGCCAAGATTGTAACATGTCAAAAATACTTTTCATGTACCCAAAATAAAAAACGAAAATCTTTTTTTTTCGAAAATTCTTCATTCCTGGGAAGAGGAAAGTGTATATCGGCGTATCAACATGTTTTTTTTTTTTTTCCTGTGAATGAAGTCCATAATGATAATTAATCGTAACCTGAGGAACCTGTGCATGGTCCCCGTTGGAACCAATCATCTTCCTTTTCGGTATGCATAGTGGTTTCTTTGATCGGATACACGTCAAACAGTGATAGAGTCATAATTTTCATTAAGGGGTTCAAAATATGAAGGTAAGACATACAAAGAGGCTGAGCTCAACATATACATATTTACACATAAAAAATATTTTTAATCATGAATAAATAATTTTTTTTATTTTTATTGAAAGGGTTCATTTGAACTCCTCAATCCTACCTGACTGCGTTCCGCGTTTGGGCATCATCCTCCTCCAACAGCCCAACCCCTCGGGTCTATTGGGGTCACTCACTATGCAACTGGCAAAGATAATTAACCTTTCTATCTCAATTTCTCATGATGTCTATGTTGCTTTTTGTGCCTTTTTTTTCACGAGTGGAAGTAGATAAGTCGTGCAACAATCAACAAAGGTGGAAAAAGTGGATATTTTTTAATATTCTATGGATATTTTTAAAAAAAAAACGAAAAACTTTTATTCTTCTTCTGTCTCAATCTATACATTACATTTTATTCCTTTTTTAAATATATATCAAAAATAAAATATCTTATTTGTACACTTAAAAATAACTTAACCATTAAATTCACTATTTTATCCTTAATGTGAATGTCAAATATTAAATTTTATAAATACTATTTATTAAATTTCGTGTTCAATTAAACCCGTAACATAAATAGAAACTTAGGGAATACGATGAGATCTTCATTATGAAAAAAAGAATTTAAACTTTCAGTCAAATCCTAAAAATCAGCCGCCTTATTCTTTTCCCCGCCTTATCCTAAAAATCAAGCACTCATCCTTTTCCCCGCATCTTCTTATTCTTCTTCTATTATTTCTTCAAAATTCCAAAAGTAAGGTCCAAATTTGTTAGCTTTTTTTTTTCTGTCATTTTATTCCCTTTTGGAATACTCTCAAAAAAGATTGAAAGAGATGCCCTCAATTTGGTATAAAAAAAAATATAATCTGAAAAAGTAAGTCACATTTTCGTGTTGAGTGTCAAAAAAATTTCAACGAAAATGTTTCCCACTAAATGAAGAAAAATAACTGAACTGCGAGTTTAGAAAATTTTGAATCAATAAAATTCAAATCACAAATATGTCTTTGTAACTATATATATCAATGTGTTAACTTATAATACTGTTCTAACTAACACTCAGACAGTATTATCAATTCTTGGAAAAATTAATCAAAACAATTTCTAAATTTTTTGTTCAATGTTTTAAGGAATTATTTTCAAAATATGAGTAAATCGTCGAAAAACAGAAAATGTTTCTATCAAACGAAAAATAATTTTATTTAAAATTAAAAAGAAACGTGACTTTTCTTAAAATGTTGAAAATTGGAGTACCACTCATAAGCAAAAAGCAAACTTTTAGAGTAATAAATTATGCGGTGTGTGTTTATTTTCAGAATTTCAGAGTCCAAATACCTAAGTTCTCATAAAATTTTGCATAATTCTAATCATGCACAAGCTATTACAAGTCAACTTGAATTGAGTTATTATTATAATAACAAATCACATTATTTTATTTTTAACTTAGATAATTACTTAACGAAACTGAGGAAGAATAACAAAAAATATTAATACTGAGAAGTAATGATCATAGGTGATTATAATCACGTTCGACAAGAAACCACAAAATAGATACCAATACACCCAACTTTCTTAGCAATGCAGAATTTCAATTAAGCCAAATGTAAATAGAGAAGTAATGCACCATAATGAGTAATAAGACAGGAAATGGAAAAAAAGCACTTTAACACAATTTAATAATACTATTAAAATGCTCATAAAATCAACAAAATTTATTTAAATTGATTAGATGAATTTTCAGATAAAATATTAATAATTGAATGACTAAAATTGAATCACTTTCTAACTAATCTATTAAAGTCTGAGCTAGAAATCTCATATTTAAACAATTAGGCGAACTATTTAAGGTTGAGTAAACTAAAATACTAAGAGCATGTTTGGAAGGCCACAATGGAATTGGGAATTGATGTAATTACTCTCATTTATTCTGTTTGATAGATCATGTAATTACTTGGTAAGAGGGGAATTGGGTGTAATTGAAGGGGAGTAATTACACTCCTCAATTCCCAAGGAAGGGTAAGGAATTGAGTGTTAAATGGCCAGAAAAATATGGCTAGAATTTGGCCAGAATAGTGAAAAAGACTGTTATAGCCTTTTTCCTCCAAAATAAAATTAACTTTTTGATATTTTCTAAATAGTATGAGCATTTATTATTTTGATAAGATGAATTTTCTGGGTCCCATGCCTTATTCCTTCTTCAATTCTTTTTTTTTTTCGTCATTTTACTTCTCCTTCTTGACTTTTTTTTTTGGCTCTTCTTATAAAAAAAACAAGAATATGGTGAAAATAAATAATTATATTTAAGCACTTAAATTGGTTAAATTCATTCTATGAAATGAAACTAAAAAAAATATTTGCACATAAAAAATCATAATTTATTTGATTTAATGTCAAATTCTTTATGTATATATAATTAATACATTAATTATTTTTTGTAATATAACTCAATTTTAAATACACTCTCTATATTTCAAACTTAAACATTTACACTTTATGTACTATAAGAAATATACACTTACACCTCCAACTAAGTTTATCTATTACTAATTATATTAAAATATAATTATTAAATAATAAACTAGAACTATAAAAATATCTTTTTGTGAAGTTATTCTTACAAAATTAATTAGGGTCGATACTTATAAGTAATACAAATTTTATGATTTCTATAATGTTTTGATGTTTATCATATATTTATAAAGTGTTTTGAGTTTTACCTGACTTTATTGAAATATTTTCAAATTATACTTACAAAATTATTTAAATATGTATTTTAAATTTATTTAAACGCAAATTCATAAACTTACTTAGTTAGAACTCATATTAATAATAATAAATAAGTAATAGTTCACATATTATCAAGTCAATAATATAAGGGTGCAAAACTATTAAATATTTGATATGACTGTTGTTAAATAGGATCGACACCGATGAACTATATGATTTTTGTAATATTTTGATATCCACCATCTTTAAAGTATTTCGAGTTTTGATTGTCGTTATTAATATAGTTTTAGATTATATTTTAAAATATTCAAATAAATAGCTTAAATTTATTTAAACATAATAATTAATAAAATTATATACTTAGACGTTATATTAATAACAAATATGAGTAATGATCTATAAGTTATCAACCTGACGTAATATAGTGCTAGTATAAGACTATAATTAACATTAACACGTTACTCTCAGGAATTCTCAGCAATATACAATATACTTAAGTAAATTAAATATGGATTCTGAAATTTACAATTGAATGATAATGATTAATACGGTTCTTCATTAATTAATTAACTGTTCATACATCGTGTGTGTTTTTCTTTTAGAAAAATATAATATAATTTTGGGACTTAGATGTTTTAAATAACTATTAATAATAATGCATTTTTTGTAGTGATGTCTTGAATTAAGAAAATCATTTCTTATAATATAATTGTCTTAATATCAAGATTGACTACTCTCTTTTTAATATAATACTAACATTGATATAGAATAATCAAATAAGGTTCAGAATATTTTTTACACTTCACTACTATAGCACATTGTTTGTTTGATCTTCATAATAATAATATTGTGCAAATTATGTTGAATTATTATTAGGAGAAAAAGATTTGATATACTCCTTAATTTTGTGATATAGATATAATATATATTCCATAAAAAAAAAAAGGTCATATATACTTTTACTTTTACATGTGCAGATTAAATAACTCATATATCCTCTTTTGACTAACGAAAGTTAAAATTTAGATTTTTAATTTATTTATTTTAGTTATTTAATCAAACAATATTCATATAGAGGTAAATCGGATAGTTTTTTCACGTGATTTTATTTTTGAGTTTTTTTAATTCAACGGTTAATTTGGGTCTTAATTATCTCCCTCATGAATATATTTGTTTATCATTATTTGAGTTTGTTGTTCCTATTTAATTTTTCGCTTTCATTCTTTGGTGTGGAAAACATGAGAAATAAAAAGAAATAGTGAACGAAATAAAATGATTTTTTTTTAAAAAAGCAAACTAAAATTAATTTTTTTGCGGTTATATTGAATTTTATTTTGTAGTTGTAAAAAAATTTGATGCATTTATAATAAACTTTGCAATAAAATGAGTGGAAAATTAAATTTTATCATCAACATAGTAAATCAAAATTAGTCATTGAATTAAAGAAGATAAAAAAAAAAGAGATACAAAAATTCATGGATGAAGAGGATCAAATATGTAAACAATTTGTGTATAAAAAAAAAACCAGAATTACTGATTTCAATAAACTTTGCAGAAACACGAAGTAACCAAAGTTTAATAAACCAGTAAGAATAGATGAACAGAAATTAATTGACAAAACTAAAATCTGTAATAAACGTACCACAATCTGGAAAAACAGAATCAGGAAAAGATCAAGTCCACTGAATGCACAGTGTCCTCTTAAGGAAATTATTCCCCTCTAGTATCCGAGGTTTGATTTGGAATATGTCCTCCCAGGATAGAATGATCTCAATCACCAGTGTATTGATACCCAAAACGCTGGTGTCAGCGAACCACTCAACAGCAGTAAAGTACACGAAGAAATTTTGTGCAGAAGAAGAAGAAGAAATCAGAAAAATTCGTAAGGAATAAATCTGAAGAATCAATGTATTTATAGGCAAGAGGAACTGGTTCCGAAAGGTTACAATCCTTTCAGAATCTACACGACCATTCATGAAAGTTTGCAACCTTTCAAACGGTCATGGTTGTTTCTGAAAGTTGCAACCTTTCAGAACAGTCACTGCGGGAAATTTAAATAAAACGGGAAAGATTTAAATAAAATGGGTCGCGCGTGGATCCGAGTCGGGTCGGGTCAATTAACTAATTAATTGAATCGGTTAATTAACTAATTAAAACGTTGGCCATTTAATTTAATTAATTAAATAATTAATTAACTAAAATAATTAAAACAAACTTTGTCCAAAAAATAATCTCTCGATCACAAATCCAAATCTGAAGCTGAAGCCGAAGCCGAAAGAACAATTGCATTACAGGTATCCCATTGATCATGATACTTAGTTTCAAAACTTGCCTTCTTACAGGTTCCAATCACAAAACCTAGCTTCCTCTTAGCTTGCAAAGCAATTCGCATGGACCTCCGCCATAACCCATAGTTCTCCGATCCTGTCAACTTAACAGGACAGAGCACAGATCCTGGAGTATCCGATGGATGCAAGTAGAGAGGATGTGTGTAAGGAATAACAAGCTCATTTTCAGTAGCCATTGTTGGTGATCCGACCTCTTGCTCTGATACCATGTTAGTGTTAAGTCCTCCAATGGAGGTTCTGTGAGTCTAAGAGGAAGAAGACCAACAGTGAAAAAATAAAATTGTGTATTGTATTGAATGAATCAGTTACAGAGTATGCTACAGAATATATATACAAGTGTTTTTCTTCACTCCACTGATCAAGTTAGTTATAACTAACTTGTACTATTAACTAACTACTGCCACGTCAGCTAATCTACAACTAACTAACTAATTTAGCTAATTACTAACTAGCTAACTAATTGTAGTGTCTTCAATACTCCCCCTCAAGTTGTACGGTGCAAACAGATTATATACACCAAGCTTGGACAGTAAAAAATCGTGTTGAGTTCTTCCCAAACTTTTTGTCAAAACATCTGCCAGTTGCATTTTTGAAGATACATGATCTGTTTGAATAAGGCCCTCTTGTATCTTTTCTCGAATGAAATGACAGTCAATCTCTATATGTTTCGTCCTTTCATGGTATATAGGATTAGCAGCAATTTGAAGTGCTGCTTTACTATCACAAAATAGCTTTATCGGCAATTCCAAATCCACTTTCAACTCTTTGTACAAACCTATTAACCATACAATTTCTGCCACTGCATTGGCCATGCTCCTATATTCTGCTTCAGCCAAACTCCTTGACACTATGTTTTGTTTCTTCGACTTCCATGAAATCAAAGAGTCTCCAATCTTTACTACAAAACCACTCACAGACTTCCTTGTCATAGGACAAGTGGCCCAGTAAGCATCACAATAAACTGAGAGTTGCTTGGAGGCTGTGGATGATAACATAATTCCCAAACCTGGTGCATTCTTCAAATATCTGACCACCCTCAATGCACCCTCCATGTGAGATTTCTTTGGTTTGTGCATAAATTGACTAAGATTCTGTATTGCATAACTGATATCCGGCCTTGTCATGGTGAGGTAAACTAACTTACCAACCAATTTCTGATAGCCTGAGGGATCACTGAGTATCATATCTTCATGTGCTGCCTGAGGTTCCAAATGTATGTCAAACTCCTGACTAGTGAACCTTTGATTAACTTCTAAGGGAGTACTAACTGGTTTGGTCCCTGCAAGACCAAAGTCTGAGATAAGATCTAAGGCAAACTTTCTTTGACTTATCATGATACCCTCCTTGTTCCTGGCAATTTCAAGACCAAGGAAGTATCTCATCTCCCCCAAGTCCTTGATCTTGAAATGAGTCTGAAGCATCAGCTTGGTAGCAAGAATTAACTGAGAACATGAACCAGTGATCAAAAGATCATCCACATAAACGAGGATGAGAACTAAATCAGAACCAGAACATTTGCTAAACAAGGAGTAGTCATGATGACTTTGCAGAAAACCTGAACTTAGAAGAGCTTCACAGAGCTTTAAGTTCCATTGACGAGATGCTTGTTTTAAGCCATAAAGTGACTTCCTGAGCTTACAAACTGAAGGAGACTCCCCCTCGCTAAGTAGACCCGGAGGAGGAACCATATACACATCTTCCACTAAATCACCTTGCAGAAAAGCATTAAACACATCCATCTGATGTAAATGCCATCCATGCATAGCAGCCAAAGAAAGAACCACCCTCACAGTAACCATCTTGACAACCGGAGAAAATGTTTCTTGGTAATCCAATCCCTCTTGCTGTGTGTAACCCTTAGCTACCAGTCGAGCTTTATACCTCTCAACCTCTCCTTGAGCATTAAACTTGACTTTATAGACCCACTTACACCCTATAGCCTTCTTTCCAGGAGGCAGTGTAACCAATTCCCAAGTGTGATTGTCATGGAGGGCCTGTAGTTCTTGATCCATGGCTTGAATCCACTGTGGGTTTTGCATAGCCTCTTCATAAGAAGTAGGTTCCCGTATAGCAGAGAAATTGCACAAGGACTGAAAATAAGCAGGGGATATGGATGCATAAGACATATAAGTAGACATAGGATGAGCAGTAGAACAAGGGACAGGATGTGAAGGAAAACTAGCAACAGTATGGACAAAACCATGTAGCCAACCAGGTTGTTTAGAGGATCTACCCGACCTTCTAAGACTAGGCTCATTGTTAGGAGGAATAAGATCCTCAGAAGGTAAGGGAAGTGGAGTTAGTGGAGGTTGAACAGTGGGTATATTAGGCTGAACAGTGGGCAGATGAGGCAATTCAAGTGGTGTAGCAGGAACAGCAGGTAAGAGAATAGAAGTATGCTGATCATCATAAACAAACATGCCAGGAGGATTATTTAGACAAGGTTCAGGAATCTCAGTCAAAGTAGACTTGAAAGGATATTCATCCTCTCTAAAAATGACATCCCTACTAACAAAAAAAGACTTGGTGGACAAATTATATAGTCTATACCCTTTTTGTGTAGTAGAATATCCCACAAACACTGATTTAATAGACCTATGATCAAATTTGTCACCATTGGTACGATGATTAACATCATAGCATAAGCAGCCAACAACCCTGAGATGTGTCAAACAGGGTTCCCTTCCAAAAAATGCAGCAAATGGAGATTTCCCTGTAAGAGCAGTAGAGGGCATTCTATTGATTAAGTAAACAGCATTCTGTACACATAGACCCCAGAATCTGATAGGTAAATTTGCTTGAAACCTAATGGCTCGAGCAACCTCTAGAATCTGCCTATGTCTCCTCTCTACAACCCCATTCTGTTGAGGGGTATAAGCACAAGAGCTTTGATGAATAATGCCTGCAGATCTGAACAACTCATGACAATGAAAGTTAAAAAATTCAGAACCATTATCACTTCTAAAAACTCTGATAAAGCCATCAAACTGCCTGTTTATTAGAGTCAGAAAATCCTTCAGTACACAGAACACATCACTTTTCTGCTTGAGAAGAAATATCCACACCATCCTACTACAATCATCTACTAAAGTAAGAAAATATCTATTGCCATCATAAGTGGGGGTTCTGTATGGACCCCAAACATCTCCATGAACCAGCTCAAACACTTTATTAGATCTACTGGTACTTTGAGGAAAAGGCAACCTAGTTTGTTTTGCCAACGGACAAACAGGACAAGAAGGTAATTTGGAAGTAATTGATACATGTGGTATATGCATTTGCTGAAGAACCTTGTGAGGAATATGTCATAGTCTTCTATGCCATAGATCAACAGTATCCACCACGCTTAAAGCAGTTGAAGGAGCAATAATGGAAGCATCATTGTGTGGCCAATAGTATAAACCATTCTCCAGACTACCAGTCCCCTTCACCTCCCCAGTGTGAAGGTCCTGCAGTAGGCAATGATCAGGATAAAACACCATACAACATTGTAGTTCTCTAGTCAGTTTAGAAACTGATAACAAGTTGTAGTTAAAATCAGGAGCGAGGGGGGTCCCTCTTTCCAACCCTTTTAACAATTAATAGGAGTGTTTCTATATTTAAACTCTCCTATTTTTCTTTCCACCACCGATGAGGGACAAATGTCTTTTCAATAAAGCATAAGAAGACTTTTCAAGTTCTCAACTTTTTAAGTTCCCAACTTTTTCCAAGTTCCTCTTTCATCTTCCCTCAATTTCCCATTAACTCTTGCTACATACCCAACAAAATATACCTCAAAATATTGCGAGAAGGGTCAAATATACCTTTTATATTTTTATTTTGTTAAAAAAAATTAATAATTTTTTCACTTTCGTCAGCCAAAAATGATCTTGGCTCTTCAAGCATACCTCAAAATATTGCGAGAAGGGTCAAACATATCTTGTATAATTTTTATTTTATCAAAAAATAATTTTGAATCAATTTTTTCACTTCCGTCAGCTAAAAAAGATTTCAGCTATATCAAAGTTATATATGTAACAATTGAAATAGATGCGAGCCACTTTCTTTTAACAAAAAATATATCATCTCTAAATCACAAAGTTGAGAAATATAATTTTTTATTATTATTATTAGTAGTAGTAGTAGTAGTATATAAATGGCCAGTATATATGACATTTTTGATTAATAATTTTACTTGTTAAGTTATTTTATGAATCTTGAATTTGAATTGCGTGTGAGATAGATTTATTGTAAATTTAATATTATTAGTGTTTATCTTGCCATTTAAATTTTAAATTTTATTTTTTAATTGTAAATTTTAAATTTGTGTTCTTCATAATTTATATTGGAAAAGTAGAGGGAAGAAAATAAATTATTAAGGCTATCATTTTGTAGCCTTTTTAAAAGAAATTGAAATTAAAATGTATTTATGGAAATTATGAGAATCCGGGAACAAGTCTATTCCCCATGTATTGGGAAACTTTTCATGTATTAAAAAATAATTAATAAATTTATATTTAAATAAGGGTAAGAATGTCAAAAAGTAAACTTGTTTATAGTGTGAATGTGCCATTCTGGTCAAAATAATTTTTTCTTTTTTAATATTATATTTTTTTAAAATATATTTTTGTTTGGAATACCAAAAGACACTTCTTCCTTTTTTTTCTGGACATTTTTAGTTCTATCAACGGCACAACAACAAACCCTGCACTTCTTCTTTCAAGTGAGATTTCTTTCTTGATTCATTTTACTTTCATATTTTGATGTCTAGGTAGATTATGTATGAATTTGGTCTTTGTATTTTCTCCTGTTAGTTCTTGAGATTAAAATAAATATGAGAATTATTATTTTTTTCTTTAATTTCTGATAATAATAATAAATTAGAAAATCGATTCTAACAATCAGTTATACATATTTCCTACAATGACAATCATCTGGTTATGTAATTTCAGGATCTGTTTGGTTTTAATAAATCATGGCTTTAAGCATGTTGGCTTGCTTATTTCTCTTCCTTAGCTTGTCTTACTAGCTTATGACTTTGTGAAGTTCGCCTCAGTCGATATACCTCTGCTCTTGCTTTCTTCCCATTTACATTCTTTGTAATTAAAATTGTCTAGTTGATTGTTACAATGCATAAATATTATCACTGGTAGCAACAGTGAGTAGCAAAATAAAATATCAACTCCTAGCTAGCCTACCAAACAAACTTTAAATGGGTTAATAGTTCAGGTTAGCTATCCTCGTTGCTCGCTTGGGCTTGAAACTGGTCTTGTACACACTTTCTAGATGATGCGTCAAACCAAAATAATCTTTGATTCCTCTCTTGCCATGTGAGCATGAGGTACATTACTCCTCGTGTTACAAGTTCACCTTGTCAAATTAACATCATAGCCTGCTTTAGTATTTTATATTTTCATTTATGTAGGATGACAACTAACCAAACACCTAAGGTTGGAAAACCATACACCAAATGGAGTGAAGTTCAAGATGAACACTTCATTTACTTTATTGTTGAACAAGTTAAGTTGGAAAGAACGCAACCAGGAGGCTTAACCACCGAAGGATGGGATAATATAGAAAAAAAAATGAACAAGTTATATGGGACACATTAGATAAGACTAAAATGAAAAATAGGACGAGAACTTGAAGAAGATATATGCTACTATGAAGCAAAATGTCACAACATAGTGAATTTGGGTGGAATGAAGAAATTCAAAAAGTTGATGTTGAAGATGATGTCTGGGAGCAATACCTTGCAGTGAGTTATATTTATTGTTATTTTTTTCCCAATATAGTTTAAATTTATGTTATTTATTTTTCTGATTTAAGACTGTTGATAATATAATAGGCACACCCAAAAAATTCTAAGTATAGGACGAAGACGTTGCCAGACTATAATACTTTGGCCTTAATTATTGGGGATACTATCGGTGATGATAGGAATGGGTGTGAAATTAATGATGTCGAAGATTTTCAAAGTGAATTTACCAATAATGATATAGCTGTTGAAAAAGTTACCACACCTGCTCCTGAAGATACATAATTTGTTGACCCGGATGATGGATATTTTGTTCAAAACATGACCTTTACTAGTCCTGAAGTAACTCAATCATCTAATCAAGATATGAGAGCAGGAAAAAGTCATTTAGATGAGCAACCAACTTTGACATCACGTCCCAAGAGAATTAAGAATTCTATTGGAAACAACTTGGCCAAATCTGTTGATAGATGGACAACAATAGTTGAAGAACAAATAAGGCTACAACATGAACCAAAAAACACTTCTGCTGAAAAATTAATGCCTTTGATATTGGAATTAGACTTCGATGATGAATGAACTATGCAAACTGTTGACCTGAGAAATGCTGGATTTTTTGCTGCTTGGCTCCAGAGCTTAGAAAGAAATGGGTTATGCGCAAACTTGGTTTATATTGAGTGATGTCGTTTAAAAACATATTTTGTTGTTTGAATGATGTTTTGGGCTAGTTTCTTATTTACTTCTAGATTATCTATTCTAGAATTAACCCTAAGACTTATCTTATGTTTTGTTGAAATTATATATAGTATTATTATTTATCTCTTCTTTGTTTTCAAATTACGTTACATATTTGTTCCAAATTGCCATCATAAGAATATTCCGCTTTTTCTTATGCCATTATAGTTTTAAAATTAATTCATTTACTTGTCAAATAGGATGGCAAAGGAATATCACATCATGGTGTTTCTAGTAAAATGTGTATTTTTAATTAGTATCATTGCAAATTATTTTGGTGTTGGATAAAAAAAAAGTGCACAGATCAATTTTAATTGGAGCGAAGTTTATCAAATATTTGATTGAAGGACATCTTTGTGGATGTTATCACCTACTATGTATGAATGTTGAATGTTTCTTGCAACTTGCAGATGAGATGAAAACAAGACTATTAACTGATTCAAGAATGGTTAGAGTTGAAGAACAACTCGCTATATTTTTATTGGGAAAAAGGACGATTTTACCCCCGAGCTTTGATAAATGATACGTCTATGCCCTCCGTAATACTTTGTGTCCACATAAGCCCCTGCCTTCCAATTATCGGTACACATATGCCCCTCTCACTAACGGACCTCTCGTTCTGTATACTTGTCTTAATTCTAATCAACTACCCGTTTGACCATTCTTTTAACTCATAAACCCACAACCTTCCCCATAAACCCAATAACCCACCTTTTCTTTCTCTTAAACTGTTGAATGCACCACCACCACCGGAGGCAAATCTCCGTCCACCTTCCTCTTCCTTTTTTTTGGTCCACCGATCCGAATCGAAATCACTACCGTTTGACCCAAAATTCCCTTTCCTATCAAATCTTCGACCAAAAAAGGGTACAAAAGTTTTCTTCGCTGCCCAATTATCAGATTCATCAGCTTTAGACTGGGAATCGAAGAAAAAACCTCTTGTTTTACCTCTTTCCCCTTTTCTTTCAAAATCATTACCAGTTGATGTTTTCTTAGCTGCACCCCAATCATCAGTCTCATCGTGTCAATCCCCGAGCCTACACTCTGGACGTTGCTGGCCTCAAGTGAACCCTTGACCTGGTTTACTTAACTCAGCGGAAGATAAAATTCATATTTATAATGATAAATGAACTTAACTAAACTGAATAACAAAATAACTGAGAATGTTTTAAAGATTAAACATTCAACTTGGCCAAAAGTGACAACCCAAGTCTTAACAATAAGAAAAGATAATGAAAAGACTCAAAGGACTAACATCTGACTGTTTATGATGCCTCTAATAACAACTGAGATTGATGTTGGGATAGACCCCACAACATCTTAATGAACTAACTAGAAAGCAATAAAAATGAGTCCTCTGGAATGCAAAGAGGCTCACCAACAGACTCTGAACTGCTCACTGGATCAACGATACGCCGGATGCCGATCCTAGTTACCTGTGTCTGCATTATAATAAGATGCAGGCCAATTGGCATCAGTACAATGAATGTACGAGTATGCGAGTTGGAATGCTAACAAACATAGACTTAAAAGGAAATCTGAAAGAAACACTTACCTTGACTCTTCTCAACTCATGAACACTTACTAAACTTATTTCAATATAAAGTAGTTTAAACAAGTGCAATATAAAGAAAAGTTATTTAAAAAAACATGATGTCACCTTTGTGTATGTACAAAGATACAACATAACTCTGAAATGTAAGTAAAAATACAGTAAACTGATGTATATAAAAATACAATAACTTCTGTGGGAGTTTCTCTAACCGACAACCATCACATAAGAGCTATAGTGATGATACAGCGATCTACCTCACGCTGCCAGCGCATCCTATACCTGGCCAAAGGTATAGAACCTGAACTGCCTAATGGATCCACTAGTCTATCCTTGGCATGATAAGTTTCATTATTTTGTTTGTCATTATGGCCAGAAGAAAACTTTGTATTCATTAATTAACTAAGTAGTAATATTATTTATTTTAAAATTTAACTGTGTAATTGCATTCGTCCAACCAAACATGACAAATGAAATTACATTGTAATTACACTGTGACAATCAAACAGATCAATGTAATTATTAGACTAATAATTACTATCTTAATAATTACATTAATTTCAATTAGCAAGTGGCTTTCCAAATCGGGAAATATTGAAACCGTCCTTTCCAGTAGTATCGCTGCTGTCTTTTTTGCAGCTTTTGTTGTTGCCGAAACTATGTGGTATGGTTCGGCAACTACCCCGATTGAATTATTTGGGCCCACTCGTTATCAATGGGATCAGGGGTACTTCCAGCAAGAAATATATCGAAGAGTTAGTGCTGGGATAGCAGAAAATCAAAGTTTATCAGAAGCCTGGTCTAAAATTCCTGAAAAATTAGCTTTTTATGATTATATCGGCAATAATCCGACAAAAGGAGGATTATTCAGAGCAGATTCAATGGATAACGGGAATGGAATAGCGATTGGATGGTTAGGACACCCTATCTTTAGAGATAAGGAAGGGCGTGAACTTTTTGTACGTCGTATGCCTAACCCTAAACACATATTTGCGCTTACAATTTTCGCGGGTGATAAACGTGGGTATATTATTTTTATTTCTGCCACTATCACTATTTATTCCATGGCCCTCCTTCTCCTCCTCCTTCCGTTTCCTCTCTGTTTCTCTCTCTTCTGCACATACAAAGTCCATTTGTCTACCGCCATTTTCCACACTTCGAGAACAACCTTCTTCACCAGCAAAACCCCTCTTTTTCATAATTTTCTCTTCTTTCTAACTTTTTTTTTTTCTTCTAATCTCTGTTCACTCAAGAATTCCAGTAAACACAGTTCTGTAATGGATGCCGCAAATTTGGCCATGAAATCTTCTTCTTCTTCCTTCTTTTCGAAAACCCCATGTCTATTTTCTAGTCCTAAACCCATTTCAAGAGCACCCTCCTCTGTTTATACACTGCCCTCGACTTTTAGACCCCTTGTGAAATGCATACAAGCTCCGTTCTTACCATCCCCATTAAACCCTGATTCCAAAAAAGCCTTAAATTCACCCTTTACCTGTTCAGCTGTTACTTCTTTTCCTTCCCAATCTCATCCCAATGCGCATTCGGATGCTGCTTCTTCTTCTTCTGCCAAGCTTAAACTTATGATTTCGGAATTCCAGTCCCTAGTTGAACCAATCGATCGCGTGAAGCGTCTAATGCACTACGCCTCACTGCTCCCTTCTATGGATGGGTCCGTTAAGACCACGGAGAATCGCGTGCCGGGTTGTACTGCGCAGGTATGGCTGCATGTGAGTTTAGATGAGGAGGGCAAGATGAGATTTTTGGTGGACAGTGATTCGGAGCTAACTAAAGGGTTTTGCGCCTGTTTGGTTTGGCTGCTTGATGGGGCTGTCCCAGATGAGGTGCTGGCGTTGAAAACAGAGGATTTGAATGCTCTGAATGATGTGGGGTTGAACAGGAAAGGATCTGCATCTAGGGTGAATACATGGCATAATGTGTTGGTCAGCATGCAGAAAAGAACAAGGGCTTTGGTGGCGGAGCGCGATGGAAAGCCGCGCAGTGAGCTGTTCCCGTCTCTGGTAGTGACTGCTGATGGTATCCAACCCAAAGGGAGCTATGCTGAAGCCCAGGTGCTCTTTCTGTTCACTCAATTATTCATGATTAGCAGTTGAGTTTTAGAAATTGCCGATGCCGAATAAAAAAAAACAGGAACTTTGACTTCAAACTTTAGTATCTCATACCTTTATTGTGAACTAGGAAATATTTTTTTATCATTTGTTTTGTGTCCTAGATTATTGTGTTTCGTTTATTATAAAAGTAAATTTAGTGAGGCACCATACATATTCGAGACCTTGATGCTGTTCTTTAGAATTAGGGACCTTGAACTTCCTGACCTTTAAAGTTCTAAGTTGATTTCTATTGTAATTGCAGGCTAGGTTCTTGTTTCCTGATGAATCAAGGGTCCAAGAACTCGTCAATGCGCTAAAAGAGAAGAAAATTGGAGTTGTTGCTCATTTTTACATGGATCCTGAAGTGCAAGGTGTTCTAACTGCAGCACAGAAGTTTTGGCCCCATATACATATATCTGATTCTTTGGTCATGGCAGATTCAGCTGTCAATATGGCAAAATCTGGATGTCAATTTATAACTGTATTAGGTGTAGATTTCATGTCAGAGAACGTGCGAGCTATTCTTGATCAAGCTGGATTTCCAGAGGTAAACACATCCCCTGTTTTCTGTTCTATAATATCATGAGTCTCTATTTACTTGGTCAACCAGTTGTGACTACCATTGTAATTGATTTCTTCGTACTAGATCAGAACGGCTGTGACATGATGTGCAAATTTTTAAAAGAAAAGCCCATGTTTTTCAGTAAAAATAGACCTCATGAAAAAAGCAGCAGAGAGCAGTTTCTCCTACTAATAAATACACGATGAATTGTCATGTTAAGTGCTCTTTTTACTGCTTAATTGGATTACTACTTTGAAATTTGCCCATCTGTATCTCTTCCTGCTTAAAAAAACCCCTTTGTTGTTGATCTTCTTTGATCCAAAATCCCTTCAAAGTCCATAGGCTAGCTTGTTCAACTTGGCCTAAGGTATACTTGTTAATAGGTACTAAAATCTTTTTGTGGTATACAGGTCCAGTTTTCTGCGATAAAAATGGAATCTTTTCTCTGTACGCCACCAATTTCATTGCTCATATGATATATCTTCAAGAATAGATGGGTAGACTCTGAAAAAGAATTCAGACACTACTGAACCCACTTTTGCTTAAACAAATAGCATTTCACTTCCTCGGTGTGTGTGGGATGTAGGGGGTAAGATTTGGATTAATGAATATTATCCAACTGAATCAGTAATTTGAATCTTCCAAGCCTTTGGGATTTACCATGTTATTTTGGGATTATCTTCTTTTTCTAATACTGATAGTTTCTGCCATAACATGGAATATATCTATTACAGAATTTGATGATATCTTGTATGTGCTCTCAAGTATCTTCTGCATAGATTAATGCTTCTTTGTGTAGGTTGGAGTTTATCGGATGTCGGATGAACACATTGGTTGCTCTTTGGCTGAAGCTGCATCCAGTCCATCATACATGGATTATCTTACAACAGCTTCAGTTTCTTCTCCATCTCTGCATGTTGTCTATATAAATACCTCTCTGGAGACAAAAGCATATTCCCATGAGCTTGTTCCAACCATAACATGTACTTCCTCTAATGTTGTGCAAACTATTCTACAGGTCGGTTGAATTGCTTCCATTGTTTGTCTTGTTTCAAGTTCTTCAAAATATTTTTGTCTTTTCAATGATAAATGTCATCATATTTTCTTTAACTAATGAAGCTGCATCTAACATCTATCCAGGCATTTGCTGAAGTACCTGACTTGAAGGTGTGGTATGGTCCTGATACCTACATGGGCTCAAACATTATGGAATTGTTCAGTCAGATGTCCGTGATGACTGATGAAGAAATTTCTGAGATTCATCCTTTACACAACAGAATGTCCATAAAATCCTTGCTTCCTCGACTGCATTATTTTCAGGTAATTCAAGTTCTTTTACACTTACGCAAATGAATTAGGTGTTAAATGGCCATTCTTCACTGTAATTTAAGTTGAAGCATTTGTTGAGTGTAAACTTTGAGGAAAAGATTTATCTCCTGGAAACTTTTATTTGAGAACATCAATAATGCTTTGGTTTACTGTCTGATATTGTGCAAATATGCTATTCAGCATCGTTGTTTTAATGAATGAATAACCTATTGTTGCTTCTGTTGCTTTTTCCCTCCTCCAGGATGGGACATGCATTGTTCATCACCTCTTTGGTCATGAAGTTGTGGGGAAGATAAATGAAATGTATTCTGATGCATTCCTTACTGCACACTTTGAAGTTCCTGGTGAAATGTTTTCTCTAGCAATGGAAGCTAAGAAAAGGGGCATGGGAGTAGTAGGTTCTACCCAAAACATACTAGATTTTATCAAACAAAGGGTACAAGAGGCCTTGGATAGAAATGTAGATGACCATCTTCAGTTTGTTTTAGGAACAGAATCAGGAATGATTACTTCAATAGTTGCTACAGTCCGTAAATTACTCTCCGGAGGAGCAAAAGTTAGTGTTGAGATTGTCTTTCCTGTCTCATCAGAATCAGTGACAAGAACATCTACAAGTTCATCTTTGGACCAAACGTTTGGTGAAATGAGGGATTCCTTGAAGGTCAATGTTATACCTGGAGTTGCAAGTGGAGAGGGGTGTTCTCTTCACGGTGGATGTGCCTCTTGTCCATATATGAAGGTTAGCATTGATTTTCTGTCATCCATTGCCTGCTTCTTCTTAAAAGTACTTACAATTGTCACATTTCATAGCTGTTATTATTTGCTATTGCCAAAAAAGATGAACAAAAATCAGTCTTTCTTTGTTTTCTTCAGTATCACTCTTATTCCTAATGCATATTAGAGAAGATCATTTCCTTCGTACTATTATTAGAGAATTCTGTCAACAGTTTTTATATGCCACGGTGCCTTTATATGTATGGGGTGCATTATAGGGATCCATATTAGATTTGTCTATGAAAAGATGTTCAGAGGAGATTGCGAAGGCAGAGAATATTGGTCAAGAAATGTTCTCTAAATGGTTCAACGCATTCCTTCACATTTTTCTGTTATTCATTGTGCAGTAATATTCCTTGCAGTTTAGGAATCCTAGTGCCACTCCTGATTTCCAAAAGCTATCTTTTATTGCTTTCAGCTAAATTCTTGAATCTCCTAATAGTTTGGAACTTTGAGCTTCAGATCCGATGGCTCGGATATTTGAGAAATGGAGTCCCAAATTTAGCAACTTTAGGTTGGACATAGAACCTTTCCTGCAATGAAGCTGTCCAGATTCCATTTAGTAATATACACAATTTAAGACCATGTGGGAGGGACTCACTTAGAGAAGCACATTGTGTACAAGCACACACATTTATATACATGTATCTTTATACATATCATAATGAAAATTCACAATACCATGCATAACGGAACAACTTCTAACAAAGCTATATGTACATAAAAAAATATAAAATCATGTTAAAGCTATTAAGCTTAAGTGAGTGTAAAAAGCAATTAAGGGTGACTTTCCATAGCAATCATAGATTGATAACATGCAACAGATGATAAATGACATGTTACCGCAAGTAAAACTGTAAAACTACCCTACACTACACGGACAATATAAATTTTCGTGATTGCTAGGGGACTGATGGTAAAATTTCAGGTGGGGAATTAAAAAAACAAGAAAAGGAAATGAGGGGGTATATAGCGAATCAGTGCTCACACTACAGCATTTTGAACTCTTGAATATTGATTGATTTTTCACTGTCTTAGACTTGAATATTGATTTATTTTTTCACTGTCTTAGACTTGAAATATCTTATTATCTCCAGGGACATACTTTTGCTTTTGTTTGTAAATATTTTTGCTGTACTTTCTTGGTGCTTTTTAATCAATACAATTACCGATTCTTAAAAAAATTATCTTTTTTTGTGTCTTGGTAATTTCATTTTTTCCTTGTTTCAAATAATCTTGGAGTCTGACAAATGAGTTTCAGCTGGGATTAGGACCGTTAACAGTCTTGTTCAATGCGTAGTAGGTGCTAAAGTTTTGTATTAATAAGTATTTTAGTAAAATGATAAATTGTTTTTCCTTAAACTTCCCTGTTTAAAACTAATTATTAAAAGCTGTTTACTCGTTATTGCTTCCCCTTGTTACCATCGTTGCCATGAAACAGGCATGTCATATACGTGCTAGTGTAAAGCATAAACAAACAGTAAAGGGAGGAATATTCTCCGTGACCCAGGTAGTATCAAGCATGTCATTGAAAGAAAAAGGGAAATACACATAAGATGGGTAACAGACTAATAGTTGGGAAAACAAGATACAATTGACATAACTGTTGAGAAATAATATGATTTCACATTTATTTATTTTTTCTCCTAGGTTGGGGGTGGGGTGGGGGGCACACGAGTGAATTGTCAGGGCCCGAAGTGACGTTAAGGGCTTCATGCGATATTGTGCAGATGATTTAGATGTCTTGATTCAATGAGTATAGAATGAGGACTCGCTTGATATTTGGAATTAAGGTAGACTGATGAACAGTTTGAACCCTTTTGATGAAGCAAGATGCACAGTCAAGAAACTATCAGACATGGCTTTCTTCAAAATGCTTGTTATTTAAGATGGTGGTGATATTTTATTAAGTTCTGTTTTTCCTTCTCACTTTAATGATAAAAGTAGCTCTTCCACTGTGAAATAAGCTTCCTAATATGCATTGTCTTGGTAAGGAGCACACTCCTGTTAAGATATTAAGTCCCATATGATTGCCTTTGTAAACAGAAGGTCTTAAATCCCATATGAACGTTCATTCAAAGCATTCTCGTTGGACTCTCAGTGAGATTGAGTATAGTCTAGCCTCTTCCTGATCTTTCAACATTTTAACTCCCCTTCCAATCTTTTTATATGTGGTTGCCCCAAACTAGGTGCCTTCAAATGTTGCATTGTCATCATAGAATGACCTATTGCTACATGTTATATTTTTTCAAATCTTGCATTGTTGACATAGAATTACTTGTTGCAGCATGTTAAACTTCAACTTAGTTAAGTGCAGTTATTTAGTGGATGGCTTCCTGAACCAAATATAAGCTTTTTCTTTTCTAAAGAAGATCTGATTTGATTACATCCTTTTTCTGTCAGATGAACTCTCTTAGCTCGTTGCTAAGAGTTTGCCACAGCTTGCCCCATAACAAAGCTGAACTTTCAGCTTATGAGGCAGGACGTTTCAGTTTGCTAACCCCGAAAGGAAAACAAATTGCAGATATTGGTTGTGAGCCAATTCTGCACATGAGACATTTTCAGGTTTGATTCCTCGTCTTTATTATCAAAATGAATTTATCCAGGTAACATGACAATGCCTCGTGTACTTTGCTTTGAGCAAATGAAGAGATGTTATAATTGATCCTGCAGTAGTCCATTTTGAGTTGCACACGAAAAGAGCTAGTTAGTTGGATATAGAATTAAATGTTTTCTCTTGAACTCCCCTTTTGCAGGCTACAAAAAGATTACCAGAGCAGCTCATCAATCAAATACTTCAACCTTGTGATAATGGACAATCCAGCTCGCATAATTAAAAGAAAAGCTGGACCAACAGTGGTATTTAGACAGATGGAAGTTACTTCCCTTAATTAGATATACTAAGCAAGGCCTGAAGGAACATTATGCGTGCCACATTTTTTCTGCTCGGTACATGGATCATACAGCGATTTTGTGCTGTGTGCATGCCTTGATTGTTCTGGTTCTTACTTTTTATCATAATTTTCACCTGATTTAGCGTGATAATAGATTTATAGATAGAGGAAAATAATGATTGGCTTTTGTTTGAGCTGTACCCCTTACAAAATTTTGTTGGCATTGAAAGTGTAGTTTCTGCTGTCATGATGCTACAAAAATGGGTTTGGTGGTCCTGAAGCTGAAGTCAGATGGCTGGTGTCTTTGCCTTCAGAGGGAAGTTAGAAAGATATTTTGTATTGAAAAACAATGAGCAGCAATAGTGATAGCATCTTCTCCGGGTGATGCCGGTAGTTTTCATATGCTTTTTGTTGGCTATGATTGTAATTGACAGTATTATAGGAACTGTCTGATTCAGAGAAGAGATTGTTATTAATAGTATTTCAACATGAAGGTGATTGACAATTAATCATTAGCAGACATTGTAATGGTACAAGTATGTTGGTTTGAAGATGGAGGTTGAAGTACCAATTGACTAGTTACACTAGCAGTATCATTTACTACATTTCATATGTCTGTCTCATGTGAATTTCTGACCAAGTGACCCAGAAGTTAAGTCAAAAGATGATCCAAGGCCATATAATGAGACCAACTTTTCCTCCCACAACACAAATAGTACTAGGACTAGTAAGTTGGGATTATTAATGCTGACGTTATTTCATATCGAATGTTAGATTTGTTCTATTAAAAATAGCTTACATTGCATGATTTTTAAATAGTAATGGATAGGGTGTATAAGCATAAGAATGGTATTGGTATTGTCAATGCTTTGAGTTTTTTTGTGCAAGAGTAGTATGACATGAGAGTTGCGCAACCTTTAACCTTAATGTTGTGGGTTTGAGTCATCAAGGTAGTAAAGTGGGGGTGCTCCTAGGGAGAGGTAGTAAAAAAATGTACAAGAATAGTATTAAATAAAGTGTATAAGTAAAACTATTATTTTACCAAATCCACCCTACCAAACAACCCATGGTCTAATCATTCACACCATTCCAACCATACCTAATTTAGTTCCAAGCACACAACTAACACTTGCAACATCTCAAAAGTAATGAGGCGTTTGTTTGAACAGGGGGCGGAACAAGGAAATGCTCATATCTCTTGAAATAAAAAAGAAATACAAAATATCATATTGAAAAACTCAATATAGGAAAAATACCACTAATCAGAGAACCGATAGTTTATTTGTCCTACACTAATCTACTTGTAAACAACAACATTACCAAATTTTACTTCATAAAGAATTCAGATCCCAAAAATTATAGTAGTACCCTATAATCCAAGGTAAACAAACTCCTGGATGGCAGGAATTTCCCCAATCCTCTTTAGTGACTCCTTGCTGGGTTGTTCATCCACCCCAATAGCCATAACAGCTTGCTTTCTAGGAGCAACCCTTCCAACACTCATGAAGCTGACATTCACATTCTCCTCACCCAAGACACTACCCACTTTTCCAATCATTCCTGGCTGATCAACCTGACTGCAAAGAATGATACTGCCTTCCAAGCTCACATCCACTTCAAAAGACCCGACCTTTGTCAAATGAGGGACTCCATCCTTAACTCTACCCTCCACTCTAATCTCTCCTGAGTCAGAAATAGCACTGGCAAACTTGGATTCTACATTCGCTATCTGAACCTGAATGAACTCAACTGGACTTTCTGGTGAACCATCTAGGAGAAGTCGTTCTTCAGATATCTGTAGTCCCCTTTGTTTAGCAGTGAAATCTGCATTAACCAAGTTAATGAAAACACTGGAAATTGGCTCAATCATGCCTTTAGTTATCATGGCACGAAGCAATCTTGTATCAAGATCATCAGGTGCTCTAGCTGAACCATATGTTACTTTCACTGATTTAACACCACTTCCACCGGCAACCAACTGGACAGCAAGTCTACCAAGTTTTTCAGCAAGTACAACAAAAGGCTTCAGCTCTAATAGCACCTGCATGAGAGAGGTACCAAAAGTTAAATTCAGACATTTGTTTTATCAATTCAACAAGCAACTCCCCTGTTAAAGAAAATACAGGGGAAAAGGATAAACCACTTCTCTACATATATGTAACTCTAAGGACCTCAGCTACAATAACACAGATTACATGCTAGTTAGATAAATGAAAGACGTCCTACATGGGCATGCTAGTTCAGTTAAAGTACTGTACCAAGCCTTCCAACCCCCCCCCCCCCCGGAAATATAAATAATAGAGGGTGATAACTGGTAAATACTGAAAGCATGTACCTCAGCAGGAACCATAGGTGCATTGACAGCAGTAGCTGAGAGCTCCCCTTTCAAAGCGCCAACAACTGCTTCAGCGACCTCAATTGCCACGCCTTCCTGGACAATCATTCAGAGAGTATTAGTAAATGGGTGAATTGGAAGAAAAAGTGTGGCATACATGATTGTAATGTGCACAAACCTGAGCCTCTGTAGTACTAGCACCAAGATGTGGAGTTGCAGTCACATTCTCATGTTGAATCAACTTGCTATCCTTTGGTGGCGGCTCCACAGTGAAAACATCAAGTGCTGCCTGTTACAGGATTTATATGTTAGTACAATTACATAGACTGGCAGTGAAGAAGTCTATTCTACAGTTCAATCCTCCAATGGAGATGAAAGGTGAAAGATAACAAAGGATGGCTTTTGGACACTCGATATTCCAACAGGCATGAAGGTTTGAGGGAAATATAGAGACAACAATAGCTCAATAAATAATTACTAATTCATAGGTGTTGAGTGTCTCAAAGATGCAGAGCCAGGACCTGTGCCACAATGCCTGCATCAAGTGCCCTCACCAAAGCTTCTTCATCAATCACACCCCCACGAGCAACATTCACAATCCGTACACCGTTTTTCATCTTTGCAAAAGTTTCATCATTCAGGATCTGCTTTGTAGCAGGGGTCAGGGGCATGTGAAGTGAGATGAAATCTGCAGATGCAAGGGCTTCATCAAAGCTCACAAGCTGCACACCAATAGCGCGTGCACGGTCAGCAGGGGCGTATGGGTCATGAGCGATGACATGCATGCCAAGCCCCTTAGCTCGCCTTGCGACTTCTGATCCAACCTTCCCAAAACCCATCACAGCAAGTGTTTTGCCTACTAGGGAGACACCAACATATTTGTTCCTCAACCATTTCCCTGGAAACCATATCATGATACAACTTTTTAGAGGTGTGTCAAAGCAACAAGTATATCAGGGGAATTCGTTAGCAGCCATGGAAACAATATTTTCAGACATCTACTCCAAGCAAATAAACATCGGGAAAAAGAAAGTGGAAAGTAAAAGACAGATTGGGTTGAGGGTTCCATATTTTGGGTAATGATCCTAAGAATGCTTAGAAAGGGAAGAACAGATGGAGGTGGCCTTAGATTTTCTCCAAAAAGAAAAAGAAGTGGCATTAGAACTGACAGCAGAACAAATAATAAAACCAATTAGCTGTGGATCATCCTTTATACGTTTCTTTTATTACAGTGTCAACTTGCGTGTACCTTGACTAATGCATCCCACAAGAATAGGACAGGTACTGGGTAAGCCTGATAACTAAGACAAGCAAAGTGTTGTAGCTAGGGTTTGAGCCTGGATCTCCAGGTTTTTCATACTTGCACCAGCATTGATGAAGTTATTTCTTCTAGATACATCAACTATTTCATCAATTCCCGTGTTTGTCAAGCATTTCTATCTTTGAATCAACAAAGTCACAGACCAATCCGACTTATTAAGCTACTCCAACTCGAACTACACACTCTAAAATGATGAGTTCACCTTTTTAGAAGGCATTGTAATAAATGAAATTAAAAAGGGTTGTCTTTACTGCAGTGTTGTCAAAGGAGCGCTTAAGCCCTGAAGTGAGGCTTAAAACGTGTTGAGCGCCTAGCCTCGCTTTGTGTGCACTTTATTGTTGTCACTAAGGTTCTAAGGCAAAATTTTCCTTGCCAATGAGCCTCTTCTGAAGAAGTGACACTAAACAATTGATATTTAACTTTATCATAATGTTTTATTAATTTTTTTGGTCATACATTTGTCATACATGTTTATAATTATTAGTCTTGAATAAACACATATATTTGAATTTTTTGTCCCTTTGCGCTTTTTTAATTAAAGCCCATGCTTTATTTGCACTTTACGCTTAAAGCCCCAACAGACCTTAGAGCTGTTTTGCGCTTTTCGCCTTTGATAACACTGCTTTACTGCAAAAAAAAAAAAAAAATTTGCTACAGATACTTTCAAAGAATATGTGCATGCATTTCACTTGAATAAGATCTATGTCAAATTACAATCTTTTCTCTTTCTAGATAATAGAACATTTAGACCAACTTGACATAGATCTAATCAGCCTTGCGAGAACCATAATGCATGGATTTCATAAGACATTTCTCTCAATCACAACAAACTCATTGAGAATTATATTCGCGGGCATGTCATTGTATTCAAAACACAATGATGCTGGGGCAGATTGAGACTTTCGCACAGCCTCTAGTTGAAAGCTTTTTGAAAATATATTTAACTAAGTTAGCACCCACGGTCACAAAATAAGTACTCCCTCTGTCCGCTGTCCCAATTTATATTGCACTTTTCGTTTTTCGACGGTCAAACTCAAGGAATCTTCATTTTTTTAAATGAAATTTACATATTTATAAACTACATAAAAAGTTAATTTGTAAGGAGACTTGTTTGAATCTCAAAATTCTAAAAGTGTCACATAAATTGTGCCGAAGTGATTAATGGTTATGTTAGTAGTTTGCCAGACTTAAAGTTCTAGATCTGCCTCTAAAAAGTTAAAACGCTTACCAGCTTTGACAGAAGCATCAGCTTGAGCAACATTCCGAGCCATAGCAGTGAGAAGGGCGATTCCATGCTCAGCAGCTGCAACTGTATTAGCAGTGGGCGCATTAACAACAAGGCATCCATGCTCTGTTGCCGCCGCAAGATCAACGTTATCAATCCCCACACCAGCACGTCCAACAACTTTCAGCCGTCCACCAGAAGATTCAAAGATCTCACGGGTCACCTTTGTTCCACTCCGCACAACCAACGCATCACAAAGAGAGATCTTAGTGCACAGCTCCTCAGGACTCAAGTTATATGAGCAATCAACATTCGCGAATTCCTTTAATAGTTTTAGCCCTGCCTCACCTAGTTTTTCAGCAACTAGAACCGTAGGTTTGGCGTCCATAGAGAAAACAATGAACCTTGGACACTGACGGAGGCTTCTGCGCGGGAGGGTAACCCCGGAGACGCGAAAGGCAGAGGTGGAAGCAAGCTGGTTTTTCCATGAGAGAGAGGCGCGTGAAGATTTTGAAGATAAAAGCATAGTTGAAGAAGCTGAAGCCACCATTGTGGTAAACTATTCGGAGCGTAGCTCAGTGTGGTGAGACGGCACGGCGGCGGTGATTGTTGCGGCGGAAGAAGGTTGAAAATGAGTTGTTCTTGTGGAAGGATTTGGAGAGGGTTTTATGGGTGACTGGTTGCTGACGAGTGATGAATAGGAAATTGGGACCAAATAAAGTAGGTGGACGTGTACTCGCTCTTACCAAATTATATTATTTATTTAGAGCTCGTTTGGATTGGTTTAACTGTTCTTTTTTATTATTTTTGTCTCAATTTATGTGATTTACACATTTTGTAACAATTTCATTATAAAATATCTATTTTATCTTTAATGAAATGATTTACAGCTACACAAATTTATATCATTCATTTTGAACCACAAGTTTTAAAAGTCTTTCTTTCTTTCTTAATCTCTGTGCCGAATCAAACTAACTCATATAAAATAAGACGGAGAGAATAATACTCCCTCTATCCCTAATTACTCGTCCACATTTCCTTTTTTTGTTGTCCCTAATTATTTGTCAATTTTGACAAATAAAGAAAGAAGAATTTTTTTACATATTATACCCTCAATTAATTACTTTGAAAATGATAGAACTTCATGAAAATCTTAAGTTTTTAATTCATCTAATTCATAATTAATAGAGATAAAATGATAAGTTCACTATGTCAATTATTGTTATCTTAATAGGTGTGTCAATTCAAAAGTAGACAAGTAATTAGGGACAGAGGAAGTAATATATTATCAAAATAATTTGTAATTGATGGGTAAATATAATTAAATTAAAATTTTAAATTATTTTCATGATAAAATGCCTCAATAATTAATTTCATAATTTACTATGTTCATATTTAATTAGGATTCAAAATCTTATTTTCTGAGGAGAGAAGGAAATCAATTCATCTTTGAGTAGATTTTGGACAAACATAAAAAGTGCCTCTAACCTAAAAAGTGATTGAAAGAGTGAGTCCCACAAAAACAAAAACAAAAACAATAGTGAAATTATAAGGTGAAGCCGCCCGTACATGTGAAGAGGTAGATAGATTACCCGATGATCTAATTTTATTTTACCATAAAGTTTTCATACACGTGGCAGCGCCTAATCGTGTCTTTTATTTTACCTGCAGATTTGATTTGGGGTTGGAATTGTAATCATATTTGACCAATTTAACAGCTTCCTCATAATCGTGGCCTCTTTTCTCTACGACCCACCGACCACCGACGTCGTCAAATTCTCCATTCCTCTTTTCCTTTCAAAGCCCTTTTTTCTGCGCAAGACTTGATTCACAAGATACAATTTGGGTATGTCAGTATTTGTCTTTCGAAATTGCATATTTCTCTTTGTTTTTTCTTTGATGCTTCTTGCTATAAAACAAAAAATTATAAGTTTTGTGTATGGAAAGATTCGAACTTTATCAAACCCCAAATGTGTACTTTTGGGAATAATCAAAATTTTCGTTTCTCTTGACTCCACATTGAGCTATTTATGTGGATGTCTATAGGTTTGAGCTTTTGGAGTTCATGTTGAAGAACTATTCTATCATAATTTGTTTTTTGTGTGCTGTTATTCCCTTATTTGAATTTGATTGTGCTTAATTCCGTATTTAAAATTGTGGATGAATTAGAAAAACTATTTTATCATATATCGTATTTTAATGTAAATTTCTTGTTTTTAGTTTGCTATAACTACAATCTTTTACGTTGTTGCTGTAAAATTTAGTATGTTCTTCTAAATGCTGTTTTCCATTGGAGAAGGATGAACAAAATTGTAGCTCATTGATATTAGACTAATTGATTGAGAACAGAAATAGTACTGATAATCATGGCAGAAGTAATTGAAATCCCTGAAATTGTGATAGGTTACAGGGATGGCTTCCTTTTTGATGAAGTAAAGTGAAAGGGCATAAGTTATTTTGGCTCTTCTCAAGATCCAATTAAAGTACCCATAAACAACCTCAATGGCTAATTCTTTTCCCATATCCTTCCTGCTGATATTTGACAGATGATATCACGTGTAACTGTTGGAGCGTCTATCTACTAGACAGAGCTTTTCTTAAAGCACTGATAATACTTTTTGCCCTTCTTTGTTTTGATGAAATAAGGTGCTTCAATGCAGGCATCAAGAAGATGCAAAGTTACATAAGTGATCGATGTTAGCTCCATAACAACATAGTAGAACCTGTCCAGGAAAGCTTACCAGAAAGTCAAAAGTAGTAAGGGCTAAGGTAGAGTAAGTGAGCTCATTAAGTCTAGGAGGGTAACAACATTACTTACAGGGGCTGGATACTCCAACTAAAGAGATACACAATGCATTTAGCTTTTAGAAAATCGTTAGGAGTTGAAATGCCATCAAAACATCCGCAATCCCTTTCTTGCCAAAGACACCAGAAAGTGCTTGTTGGGATCATCTTCCCAACTTTCTAATTGCCTCTGTCAACTTCCATCTGCTCCAGCCTTCCACTGCGTGCCTCCCTGCGTTCAGAGGCGTATTCAGGATTTATAGATAATGGGTGCACTATTACAAAAAGGTGGATCTAAGACATAAATTTGATCGGTTAGATTCTTTTTACTGAAAACCATTAAAATTTTAAAATCATAGGTCCAAAATTAACTTTTATTTATCCAAACCAGTTACAAAATCTTAGAAAGAAAACTAAAACAAGATAGATAAAAGATTCAAATTTCTAACCTCACCTAGAGAGGTGCACCCAATCATCATCGTACTACATTATATGATACTTCGAGTCTGGGTTCACACATTTATATTTAAATTTTTTTAAAAAATATAACACTACTATATATGATTTCGGGAGGGGACCATGGGTTCACGTGAACCCGGTGACCCCTCCTGTATACGCCCCTGCCTGCGTTGGGGTCGTGCCCAACTTAGTCCCGAAACTGAAAGAAACATATACTACATATCTGCTACTGGACAATGCCAACTGGATACTTCTCAGAGAATATCTTGGGTAGACAAGCACCTTTGAGGGCTGTCCAAATTTTGCCTTGTTTCTTTTTTTTTCTTTCAATCTATTAAAGCCTGTGTTCTTTTCTTTGAGAACCTTTCCTGTCCTGCGCCAAATATGTGTAAAGCCATGGTTGAAATATTCGTATTGACTGTGCCTGTCCAAGATGCATGTGCACATATTTGTATTGACTGTGCCTGTCTGAGTCAGTGAATCCTAGGCCCTTTCTGAACTTCTCATAAATGTGAAAGGAAGCTTGCATTTCAAGATGGAGAAAGGGTCATTGAACCATGACAAGTTTTGGCACATGTCTCTTAACATGCTTAAATTAGGTTACACGTGAAACTGGCTTTGAGGAAATTCATGCCCCTTATAACTGGGCTCATTAACCTTCTGGACTGAGTCGGTTCTTGAATTTTGTTTCTGTCCTAAAGCTATGAATGAGTATTACTTTTATGAAATTAATATGAAATCAAGTATTTCTTCTTCTTTTTGTGGTTAGATGGGGGATTTTAGCAACTATGATGAAATCATGGACTTTTTGTTGACTAACATATTTGGCTGCATGAATCAAGTCCTTCTCTTAAAGATTACAAATTTTGTGCTTAAAAAATAAAAGTAATAAATATATTAATTAATTCGGAAAAGAAAGGGCACACATTAAAAACACTAGCATATGATAAAATTCATAATTCTTTCTGACTGTAGTGTTCATTCCATAATTTTTCATTTGCTTGGAGGATTGAGATGGTCTTTGAATGGCTGATTTGGTTAAAAATAGATGACCATCAGGATTTGGAAGTTACGGGGAGCTCATCATGTAACCAAGGCTGAGTGCAAAATGATAAGACCGGTAAAGATTTCCAGAACCCTGTCCACTGAGCGCTGTGGAAGCGTTTCAGATACAGGACAGGCTTCTTCATAGTAGCACAGGAAAACAACCTCATATCAGGGATGCTAGTTTCTATCTTTCTGAATCTAATGTGTATTGAGTAATGGAAGTTTCTAACCGAGAGAAGTAGCGCTCCCCCTTAGTATTTGTTTGTATTTATTAATTTCATATGCATGTTTGTTTTGTCTTGAATCAACTTAGGCCTTACAATAGAAATGTGTTATTATACTACTTTAGTTTTATTGTTTTAAACTGTAATTGATATCTTTATTTTCTTTAACTTTTCAGATGTATCTTCACTCCTCTGATTAGTTATTCAGATCAACCACAGCTTTGTTTACATCTCTTTTAGAGCGTGGTGGTAGGCAATGGGATATGCAAATGGTCTTCTATGTCCACTAGGGAAGCAGCCACTTCTCTCTTTTGGTGTCATCTCAGATGTCCAGTATGCTGATATTGATGACGGCTCCTCATTCCTTGGTGTTCCTAGGTATTACCGGCACAGTGTTAGTGTGTTGCAAAGGGCAGTTAAGAAATGGAATCAAGAAAAGCCTAAGTTTGTTCTTAATTTTGGGGACATTGTCGATGGGTATTGTCCCAAAGACCAGTCAATGATTGCTGTCAAGAAAATTGTTGATGAATTTGACAAATTCAATGGCACTGTCTATCACATGATTGGGAACCACTGCCTTTACAATCTTCCTCGAAAGGACTTGCTTCCATTGTTGAGAATCCCTGGCCATGATGGTCATGCCTATTTCGATTTTTCTCCAACTCCGGAGTACAGATTTGTAATCCTAGATGCTTATGATATCAGTGCCATTGGTTGGCCGGAAGATCACCCAAATACTTTGAAGGCCTTGAAAGTTCTTCAGGAGAAAAACCCAAATTCAGACAAAAACAGTCCAAGTGGACTTGTGGGACTGGCAAGAAGGTTTCTCATGTTCAATGGAGGTGTTGGGAAAGAACAATTGGAATGGCTGGATCATGTCCTTCAGGAAGCTACCAAGTTGAATCAAAATGCAATAGTGTGTTGCCATTTGCCTTTGGATCCTGGAGCTTCATCTTTTGCAGCGTTGTTGTGGAACTATGATGAAGTGATGGATGTGATACATCGCTATAGCTGTGTGAAGGTCTGTATGGGTGGACACGACCATAAAGGTGGACAATCAGTTGACTCCCATGGTGTACATCATCGCGTCCTTGAAGCAGCTCTTGAGTGCCCTCCTGGTACTGATTCTTTCGGACACATAGATGCTTTTGATGATAGATTATTACTTTTTGGTACTGATAGAATGAAGAGCACTGAGATGGTTTTTCGTCACTAGACCATCTTGTTTGTTGCAACAAAAAGTAATCTACAGTATGTAAAGTTTAACCACATTTCGTGGTTACAAAAAAAGGATGTCAACTGATACACATCTCGGTCTACCTCCATTTTTCTTTCTTTCGGTTTTTGGCATAAATTTAGAATTAGAGATCTATCGGATTTAGGATTATCATTTGACAGATTCAATATATTGTCTTTGTTTTCATAGCTAAGCCCAACAACACCAATGCTTGTACTTATTTTATACAGATAACAAATATAACATGCTAGAACACCATACAACTTACTTCTACCGAAGTCTAAAATATGATAAAAAGAAGCAAATAACGATCATTTTCGCTGGGAAATTTTGACCGCCTTCCTCTTCTCAACGAAGTAGAATCCGACTAGGGAGATGATGGAGAAAACGGAGAAACAGGCTGCGCATACGTCTATGGTGATGTGGCGGCCTGTGATTGCTGTGATTTTGAACAAGTTGGTTTTCTTGTGAGCATCTGTGGTTTGGCCATAGGCAACAACTTCATCAGTAGAGTCATAAACATAAGCTCTAATGAAATAGGTAGCAGTAGGAACATCCTTGTGTATAGTCCAAGTGAAATTGTTGTTTGAAGGTTTATATGGCATGGTGACAAGGTTAATTTGACAAGTTTTATCCTTTTTGAGATTGTTGTTGGACTTTCTCCATCCTCTGTCCAATTGGCTCACTGGGGCATAACATAATTTAACATTCACTGTCTTGTAATTTGAGTCTGTACCTGTTGGATAGCTATTGTTCAATGACCATGTTATTGTCACTTGTGCTTCTCCAGCTTGCAGAACTGCATAGTACAAATTCAATATTAACACCTAATTACGGAGTCCGGGGGTTTTTTCGAAGAAAATAATTTCTCAACGAAAAAACAAGTTCATTAAAAATAAGAAAAATTACAATAAAATTCCAGGTTGATTATGTCTTTCCTATCCTCCGACACACCTTATAGTCTCCATCCCAACAGCCCTACACCCCTACTTTCCATAGTATTTATCTAAGTTATAGTACTGTAATTTTAATAATATTTTCTATTTAGATATCAAACGCTAGAAAATAAGTAACCTATTAATTATTCTCCTAAAGAAAATTCAAGAATATGTTCTCTTTCCTACTGAACACACTCTAACAGAGATACTAAAATGTTATAGAGATGGAAATTCAAACTTGTGACTTACAAAAACTTTTGAACCATTACGTTATCACTTAGAGAGCATGTTTGGCATTACTGTTAAAAATGACTTATTTTTAGAAGCATTTTTTAAAAATAGTTTTTCAGAAAAGTACTTTTGAAAAAAAAAATTGCGTTTGGCTAATTCATTTGAAAAAATGCTTTTCATAAGTAAATTGTGTTTGACTAATCTTTTTTTAAAATTGCTTCTGAGAGTCAAATTATGAAAAAAGACAAATATTAATGTACTTTTAATATTAAGATTATTTTATAGAGAGAAACTATTTTAAATATCTATTATAAAAATTTAATTAAACTTTTATTTTCATTAAATTAAAATGTACAGATTTAAATTTTTAATCAATATTATACCTTTTTGGTAGGATTGAAATCTTTAATTATTATTTTTTTTTCTCTTTTTTCTAACCTTACAACAATATTGTTTTTTTTTTGTAAAATATAAAATAATAATATATAAACGTAAAATAAAATATTTAATCAAACTTATAAGATATACTAATTAATCAATAAGAGATATATTGGTAAATATGTATATATGAAAGAAATATTTTAGTCTTGAGAAAAATAATTTTTGTTTCTGCTTTTGCTTTTTTTTAAAACAGAAAATTTTAGCTTCTTCCCTCCCATATGTAGAAAAATTGTTTCTACTTCTATTTAAAAACAATTTTATTGATTTGTCAAACTCCTAATTTTTCAACAAAAATATTTTTTTTTTCTCAAAATAAGTGTTTTTGACCTCCCACAATGCCAAATATGGTCTTACGTTCACTTATATTAAGAGACTAGATAATGGTGCCCGTGCTATGCACGGACACAATAATATAAATGGTATGTTTTGGGGCTAATAATGGAGTTTTTGAAGTGATTGTTTGCGTGGATAAAGGAATAAGTTTTTTTTTATCACAAACCTATACTTTCTTTGACACTATTTAAGGCATAATAAGACTACCCACATACAACATTTTTGAAATATTTTATGTTGTCAATTATCATGATTTATAGTATTTTTATGATAGATTCACTTCAAGAATCAATGGAATTTTTTGTAGTTTTTTGAAAACATATTTTATGTTGTCAATTATCATGATTTTTTTTTACGCAATTTTAAAAAATAAAAAACACAAAAAAAATAAGACAAATAAATTAAAATGGACCCAATATATGTTATTTTTGTTGTCTCAATTTATGTGACACAAATAAAATTTGGAGAGTCATCCAAATTTTCATATTTAAAAAAAATAATATTTTAAGTTATTAATTATTGTGATTTATAATATTTTAATGTAACTTTCAAATAACCTACATTACTGGTCACTTTATCCTAATTTATGTGATATGGATAAAATTACAAAATTAACCCTTTTAAAATGTCTTTTAGATATTTTAAGTTGTTAATTATTATTATTTATATTACTTTTTTGATAATTTAAAAATGATATGTGTTATTTTTTCTGTCCCAATATATGTGAGCCTGATAGAATTCTGAGAGTGAAGCTACTTTATTAAATAACTTTTAAATATTTTAATTTGGTAATTATTGTAATTTTTAATGCTTTTTAAGTCATTTGTAAATGATATATGTTGCTTCCTTTGTCCCATTTTATATAGTATAAATAAAATTCCTAAAACCAACTCAATTTTTAATATATTTTTAAAAATATTTTAAATTATTAATTATTGCGATTTATAATATTAAAAAAATTAAATAGAAAATGTACAAAACTTGTATCAGCCTAAAAAATGACCACGATAATTCAAAGCCTACAGAAAGCAATAAGGCTGTACGTAATTTTAATACTTAATATATATTACTCCGTTTGTCTCAATGTATGTAGCATAGATAAAATTTCAAGAGTCAATCAAATGTTGTTAATTGTTAAGATTTACAATACATTTTACGTAGTATTCAATAATTTCACATTAAATAATACATATTATTACTTTTGTCTCATTTTATGTGACATTGATAGATTAATTTTAAGAATCAGTCAATTACTTTTTTTGTGTTTTTTTAATAAATATTTTAAGTTGTCAATTATCACGATTTATTATGTTTTATACATAATTTGTAACGATAGATTAATTTCAAGAATCAATAGAATTTTTTTATATGAATTTATTTTTGAAATATTTTATGTTGTCAATTATCATGATTTATAGTATTTTTACGATTGATTCACTTGAAGAATCAGTGGAATTTTTTGTATTTTTTATCAAAACATATTTTATGTTGTCAATTATCATAATTTATAGTATTTATACGCAATTTTTAAATATATATAAAAAAAAAAAGACAAATAAATTAAAATGGACCCAATATATGTTATTTTTGTTGTCTCAATTTATGTGACACAAATAAAATTTGGAGAGTCATCCAAATTTTCATATTTTTTTAAAAAATGTTTTAACTTATTAATTATTGTGATTAATGGTGTTAAATTGTCCAATAATATAAATTTTAAAGGTACAACCATAAAAGAAGAATGTACAACACTATCTAAGCTCATGTAACACTTGTCATGTGCTAAGTAGTAGATATTCCCACTTATTATATATAGTAAAATATTCAACAATTTATACATAACAAAAAGATTCTATTTTATCGATTTATACTTATATAACTTTCCGACGAACTGAACCGACTCATACCAACCCGGCCATGGTAACACACCATTACTTTATCCCTTCAAACTAAAGGAATATATATACTCAAATAAGAATGGAAAAAGGTTGCTACAAGTGGACTATAAAAATATTAAATTCCTTAATCATGGGTCGATATTTTTTTTTTATTAAGAGTCAACTTTCAAGGAATTAATCTAATTATTAGAATACTTTTTTTAAAAAAATAGTAGTAAATTAAAATGATTGTCCAGAAAAAAGGCATACCTTGTCCTTGTGAAGGTGAAGAATTGATTAGGAGAGTTTGCTGAAGGGAAGAGAAAAGAGCAGCATAAGTAATGATAATTCCAAAGAAAGAAAAAACAATTGCTGAGGCAACAAAAATGCCAGAAAAAGTAGCCATGATTTTTGAACTTCCAAAGTATGAGGAAGAGAGAGATTGTATGGAGAAGGAAATATAAAAAGAAATATACAGTATGTGAACCCACTTATTTTTTTTTGATAAAAATTCAACAGGTATCTAATACCTACCTACATTAGAGAACGACTATTCTGAATTTGGATAGAGCTCCATTAAAAAAATACTCCCTATAAAAAATAAAATTCATATTCAAATTCGCTCGAAATCTTTGATTAAGAGAGAAATAACCCATCTACTGCATCACGTTCCGTCCAGCATGTGAACCCACTAATTTATATAAGTGACGATATAAGTTAGACTTTGCTTGATATGGAGTAGACAAATGAAAATTGAATTTGACATTTATCTAACCGTTCAATATACACCATCCAAAAATAAATAAATTATACACCACCCAATGCTTGGCCCATTAAAATATCTAACGTACTTAGTCAAAAAAAATTTAATCCTTGTTCTTAATTCCTCTATCAAATTGTTGCTCTAACGTTGAAATAATAATTTTTAAATTAAGTAGCTAAATATAAGTTGCTATTTTTCATTAGCACTATGGGTGATCAACAAGGGATTAAATTAGTTTAATTATGATGAATTAGTGATGTCTAATAATTAAAAAATATTGTTTGAAATAATTGATTAAATTAAGGATACAAGTGGGGAACCTCAACTCTTCACTAAAAAGAGAAATTTTGGAAAAGTTGGAATCTCTATGAGTATCTTGATATTGGTGGAAGATTCAAAGAACTTTCAAATACATATAGTTAATTATATTATTATCATGCTGGCCCCTAGATGACTTGCCTAGACAAAATATGATTTTGAAATTAAAAAAATGGTCTATTCCCTTCGGTCCTGTTTATTTATCATTTTTTCCCTTTTACATGTTCATTAAAAAAATAATTATTAGTTATTTGACAAACTATTATTATTGTTTGAGCACTTAATCTTTTTATTTCTTTTTAGAAGATTTATTTGAATAATAAGAGTAAATAAAAGGAAAAATATTATTTTTGTAATCTTTGATATAGACTTTTTTATTTCCAAATAATTTCCAAGCAAAGTGAATCTAAAATATAATTGGACTTTAATACGGTGCAAGCTTCGACTATTACGTCTTTAGCCGAATTCGTTGACCTTACTAGTGGCTACTTTGTTAATTAAATCCCAAAATTAATTTGGTCACTTCATGTGGTGTAGGAATGAAATTGTTTTATCCTTGATTAGAGATTTTAAGTTTGAGCCTTGGATATGAAGAAAATCTCTTTGGGAGCACCACCCTCGAATAGATCCTTCAGTGTGCAATCCAAATTTAATCGGGACATCAATGTGAACTCTAAATACCGAGTGAAAATTAAAAAAAAAAAGGCCAAAAAAATGTTATTATATTATATACAGAGAGAGAGAGAGATTCCTTGAAATTTTGGAAGGGGTTGGCAACTTGGCGTCTTTCACTATCATGAAGATTAAGAGAATATTCAATTTTGACTGTAAAATGAAATCTTTTTATAGTGCTAATATATGTCGGGACAATTTATGATAGTTATAACTAGGTAATGTAATATATATATATATATATATAATGATATTTAACGTTAAAATGTACTAATTAAAAAAGTTAATACATTATGACTAAATCCATAACTAGTTGTATCGTACCTGCAAAGAATTAAAATATAAAGAACATCTGCCTTTAAAATTAATTTAAAATTTTGAAATTTAAAGTTTCATGACATAATGATTTTACAATGTAATTTAGTAAATTCCAGTCTCTCAGTGATAAAGGTATATATTCATAGTTTTTTTCTCGTGAAGTTATGACCATAACTGATGGACCGCTGTTATAGGTAGAATAATGTTATAGAGAAGTAAAATATAACATAAAAAATCGATTCGAGAGAAAATCATTTCATTATTGTGAAATGTCTTTATAACGAATAACGTTATAAAGAGATTTGATCGTCTATTGTCAACTTCTTTTATGCATGCTTTATTACTTAATAATAATTATTCCTTGATAATTATAATTTGAGATCAAAGAGAGGGCATCCGAATTAATTAACAAAAATTGGATTTGGAAAGATTATCATGAACAAGTTGCACTCACGTCTCCAAATCAAAGATTATATGTTGAACGAACTTTGAGTTTTTCCAAGGTCCCAAGAGTACCCATGAGGTAAGAGAGATAGCAAGTGTGTGTCTGATAATATTCATTCAAGGTTTAAAAAAATGTTATTAATTAAGAAAACAAAATTTGTACCTTTGCAAAGTATTTGCTTGAGATGATAATGTATTATATACGAAATACTAAAGAGTAAATACAACAGAGACAAGTATAAAGACAAAAATACATTATTCAATTTCAAACAGATAAATAATGAACTGAATTAACTTCGAATAAAGTATATTATAGAGGTATTGTAAGATGTTGATACAAACCTGCTAACAAAGCTACTTGCTTGATTCTTCGGAAGTTGTAGAGGTACTAAATAAATACTCTCTCTGTCCCAAATTAGTTGATCATCTTACTAAAAATAGTTATTCCATATTACTAAATCAAGAAAATATTATTGTAATTAAATTTTTCTTATCTTACTCTTACAATTATTATTTTTAAAGTACTCACATTTATTTGTAAAATTTTCAAGAAGTCTTTTAAAGATTGAATTAGTAAAATTATCTTTTTATTTATAATTTCTTAATATATGTGTAAAAAAATAACCAATTAATATGAAATCAAGAGAGTATTCATATTACTAATTAGTAGTATTTATAACGAAACACCTTTTGATTTATAATTTATCGTATAAACACATGCTCTTCCGACGACTTTCATCATGTGTCCTTTCGACTCGTAATATAAAGTTGAAAAATATTATAAAAAGTTTGAAAAATAAAATAATTAGTCGAACCATCAGAAAATCAACGGACTACATTATAATGCAACTTGGCCAAAAAGTCAAAAAGGTGATAAACAAATTTGGTGATGATGACTTTCCTTATTTCATATTAATTGAATTTGTGATCTATAAAGAGAAATATTTAATGACATAATTTAAAATATATTTTTTTGTTATTGTTTTTTGTAAACTTATAAATATAATTTTGTAAGTAATACGATTTGTTTCTTAGAAAATGGAATAAGGAGTACATTATAGTATAAATCAAACAAGAAGGTAATTAAACAATGTAAAAAACTGATAAAACAAACTTCCCTCATCCAATAAAAGTACAGAGTATAAATTAAAAACAAGAAGGTAATTAACAATGTCACGCATGACACATGATGAGTCATCAAACTCAGTATTAAACTTAATTAATACATTATCTTATATAAAAAAAAAAAGTCTACGATACATCGAAAATAAAGGAGATTATTTAATTTCCTTCCACATAATCACACAATGTAGATCCATCCATGGTCATAGTCATTATCATCATCGTCATAGTCATCGCCATCACTTACCTGCCTTGGCCTTTCTCTTCTCCATGTAGAAAAATGCAAAAAGAGCGACAACAGAGAAAGCAGAGAAGACAATAGAACAAATATCCAAAGTAACGTGTCGTCCGCTAATTGCTTGAATGCTGAAAAGGTTGTCTACCTTTTTGTCATCAGTGTTTTGTCCATAGCCAATTTCTTGACCATTAGCATTCAAAAGATAAGCTCTAACAAAGTAAGTAGCTGTTGGGATATCCCTCTTGATTGTCCAAGTGTAATTGTTGTTTGAGGATTTGTATGGTACGGTCACAATTTTGAATTGACAAGTTTTGTCCTTTTTAAGGTGGTCTTCTGTTTTCCTCCACGCACGGTCCTTTTGGCTTATGGGGGCGTAACAGAGCTGCAATTTTACTGATTTGTAGCCTGAGTCTGCCCCTGCTGAGAGTGTAGTGTTCAAGGACCACTTGAATGTGAGTATGTCCTCCCCGGCCATCAAGACTGAAAATATTTATACAAAGGTAATTATATTGCACATAACTTTTATTTAGTAATACTGATCGATAATTTAAAGTAACACAGGTTAAATTACTTATACAACAAGACCATTAATTGTAACTTAAATCTATGTAGTATCTGATATCTTAATCAAACAAATTTTACTTCTTCTAAAAACGAAAAAGTAAACGACTAATGCTAAGAAACATATCCCCAAAGATACAAGACATTAACTGTACTAAAAACTTAGTCGATATTTACACAATATCAATTACATGCATCATATACACATTTATCACTTAATTATAATTTATAGTTGATCAATACATATCTTCACTCTAAAAGTCAATCATCCATATAGTATTCATTTTTTCCCAGCCCTATATATCTTTTTGCTTTCGTACTGGTCACTCAAACCTAGAACCTTTGTAAAGTGACAACAAATTAAAGCCTTGAATTGCAGTTGTGGGGGAATACTTAGTGTGAGATTACTACCTAAGTAAAAAAAAATTCTCAAATCTGAAAAATAAAAAAGGATAGGTAATACAGCACATACCGCCCGCTTTGTGTTCAGCCTTCACTTCAAGAGCTTTCTTGAGGGTAGAGAACAATATTTCCCCATCACAAACAGCCAAAAATGAACATATGACAATTGTAGCCATTAAAATAGCACGAGTACTAATTGCCATTTTTGCCTATTATAATCTTCTTACTTGCCTAGCTCTTTTAACTTATTTTTGGTAATAAGAGAGAGAAAATTGGAATGTAATATCCCTACTGATCAATGATAGCCTTTATATAGATATCAAGATATTTGCCACAAAAGGAGGCCATTTTTTAAAGAAAGGTTACAAAATGAATAAGTCAAACATAAGCCCAACTGGCAGCTACCTCTCTAACCTCCATAAGGGGTGCAAACAATTACAATAAGACAGTGACGTCATTTTATAATACTAATTAAGTTTTATATAAGTAATAAAATAACTAATTGATGTTTGAATTGGCCCTAAGCAATATTCAAAGGGTAAGTTTATGACGTTTTACAGACTAATTAATTTGTAATTATATTATGGGAACTACTTGTTTGGACAAGAGCTTAATTAGAAGTTGACCTTGGTTTAGATGAATATATTTTTATATTTTTTGGAATTTATAATTTGTTCCAAGTAATATCCACTGCGATCTTTCGACACATTCGATATGAATATTTAACGTTACTAATATTAATTTTGGTTAAGAGGTTTGTCCCCTAATGATTTGGAAAGACTCTAAAACAAGAAAATGATCAAGTGATTAAGGTTGATCTATGAGCTGATGCAGAAGGTGGGGTAGGTATGTATTTTGTCATGAGAAATCGCTAATCGTATGTCCATTAATCAAGTTTACATTATTTAAGGCAGCATTTACTAGTTGGCCTCATGACCTCATCATATATATTTATATAAGTAATTTAAACATATATTATACATTTATACTCCTGATATTTTTATCGTAGTCTTATTCAATCGGCTTAATATGTTTACTTATATTTAAAACAACGTGTTTATTACCCATTGATAGATTTAATTATCTTGATATATATACTATTACCTAGGCTAGAAAATCAGGTTGCCCTCAGTGCTAAGTACGGTTGCTAAAACTTAAAAGTAGTTTAAGTTGGGTAAGACTTTTTGTACATTTTATATTAAGCGTTAAAGTTAGAGATCTTCACCCAAACAATCAGACAAATTTATTGTTTACGTTGTTTTTTACCTGATGTACTATTTTTAATTTAATCAGTTGGTAAACGATTATTTAAGTTAATTGTTAAGGGATCCTCCTTTTTTTAAAAATAAATCAATTTGCTATAATTAATAAAATATTACTATGTTATGTAATAATTAGGTACAAACATTTCTAATAATTGTAAATTGGATCTCAAAATCGATTATCAAAGTAAAATTTTCTTTCCATATATGAAGTTATGAGCTGCACTTTCAAGTTTCAATATTGTTTTCCTAACTAATGTATATTATTATCCGGATGAAGAAATACATGGAGTCTAGTAGTCATGTCATAACTATATGGGAAAAAAGTGCATACAAGTTTCGACCACGATAATTGAGAAAGATTCAATCAATTTAAACCATTCACATCATATATTTATGGCTATATTTATTAATAACATGAGTTCTCAAGTGTTACATCATCAATCTAAATCGCTAGTAATCTTGATCAATTATATTTATTTTAATAAATAAAAAATAAAAAAAGGTCTCAAAGAGCTGAACCACCATCCAACTCCCCCAAAAACATTTTAAATTTTCTCAAGAGAGGGGAGAAATTAAAAGCTCCATTCTTTAATTGTTATCATTAACTTTTACGGAAAATGTATAGATTTTACTCTGAACTTGTTCCGAAAAATTGAATACACATTCATATTATTATGACGATCTATTACACAACTAATCTTGTTCAAAGTGATATCAATACCTTCATTTCGAAGGAATAGAAGATTGTATTTCCAAGGCTATCTAGTGAAGAAGTTTGAAATAACATATGTGAATGGTAAGTTACTCAACTTTTTTTTAGGCCTAACCCATTGGTAGCCCCTTAAATTTGGCACGAAATTTCACTTAGGCACCTCAAGTGGATGCTGTTCATTTTAGACACCTCATGTAGGGTTTCGCTGTGTCATTTTGACACTTTTTGCTTCATGGCATAGTGAGTGTAATACACTTATTGAGCGCGCGTGAAAAACCTATTTAGTCGATTTTTTAATTAATTTTTTCTTCTTCTTTCCCATTTTCAGCCACCATTTTTGCAAACTTAAATATCCAACATGGTGAATAAAAATAGATACAGTAAAATGATGAAAAATGATGGAAACTATTTTAGAAATTTAGGAATAGATCCATTTCAAGATTAAATATTAAATTATTCAAGAAATTCTTTCTTGAAAGAATTTAATATTTAAAGAGGAGTAAGTTTAATTTTTGGTGAATTTTAAACTTACTAATTAGGGTAAAAAAGAATTTTTTTTTTTTTGAAGAAGACACTATTAAAAAAGAAAGAGTATGTAGGTGCCCAGATGTTTTAGCAAAAAAGAGATGGGGGTATTTGGAGAAGACAATGGGGTGGGAGAATGGGTATGTGCAGATTTTTCTGCAAATGAGTAGGGGTATTTGGAGAAGACGCAAGGGCGG
>NC_064284.1:10589596-10649191 GCF_019186545.1 Solanum stenotomum | reverse complement strand
GGGGGGGTCATGTGGGGATTTTATTGATTTAATTTGTTTTAAAAAAATTATTTGGGCAAAAAAACACGTGTCATTGAGTCATTGGTTATTTTATGTTTTTACTCAAAATTCATTATCTACAAATTGTTTTTTGACAAATGTCGTCATTTAATTTGTCACTTTACACGTCATTCGCGAGTGTAAACATACACCTCATATATTTTTGTTGATTGGCAAAAGAGTGTCAAAATGACACAGTGAGACCCTACATGAGGTGTCTAAAATGAACATCACCCACTTGAGGTGCCTAAGTGAAATTTCATGCCAAATTTAAGGGGCCACCGATGGGTTAGCCCTTTTTTTTATTGGTCGATCGTTCAAAAATAATTAAGATACTCATGATTATTTTCTTGTGTTAGGAGCTTATTTTCAACGATCTGAAAATTAAAAAAACATTTTACTGTATTATTTAGGAATATGATATGCAGATCAGAGAAGATGACAAAAATAAGGGGGGCAGGTTCATGTATGTACGGATCACAGCCTTTTCAATTACACGTACGGAAGCTTATCTCTTTCTCGTTGACTTCAATTTAATTAGTATATTTTCACTAACTAATACACGAATTAAATACACAATTTCTCAAATGCATTTCCTTGTAGAGGGGTAATAACAAGTACTCTCTGTCCAATAATACCTGTATACTATTCCCTCCGTCTCTAATTACTTGTCCACTTTTAAATTGAAACATCTATTAAGAAATCAATTAATGATATAATGAGTATACCATTTTACCCCTATTAATTATGAAGTGGATGAAAAGTTCTGCATTTTTCAAAGTAATTAATCATTTAATTGAGGGTATAATAGGTTAAAAAAAATTGTTCTTTCTTGATTTGTCAAAATGGACCAGTAATTAGGGACAACTATAAAAGGAAAAGTGGACAAATAATTAGGGACAAAGGGAGTACTCCTATTAACTTTGCACGCTTCTTAAGAAACTATAAATAGAAAAATAATTTTATTATATCACCCTCGGAATATACTCCCTTCGTCTCATTTTATATGTCATTCCTTTCTATAAATAGTTGGACCACAATACTTGTCATTTTATAAAATTTATACATAAATTATCATATTTTGCCTATTATACCCTTAATAGAGTAGTTAATTAATTTCATCATTTATTAATAAAGTTGACTTAAGAAAACATTAAATAAGGGTAGAAGAGTAAAGTTACATCATTTCTTAATACAAGTGCAAAGTAAAAACGTGACATATAAAAAGGGACGGAGGGAGTAATAAATACAATGTCTTGAAAAATATAACAGAAAAATGATTATAATTAATGATAAGGATAAAATTATCCATTTATTTCATAATGTGGACAAATATTGTTGAATAACCCAAAATAGTATAGTGAATAATTATTGTTGAACAAAGGAAGTACATTTCTTTCTGATTTGATGTTGTTCTCTCTTTTTTCCTGCTTAAAGAAATAATTAAGTAATCCAGATTAACGGCGGAGTCTGTGCTTAAATTTTTTTTTTTCATATGGAGTAGGATAACTCTTTGACTAGAAATATTTATATACAGGATTTATCTAACATTAGTGCGAAGGGCAAAAAAAAAATGGGAAAAGGAAGATGAGATAATACGCAAAATCTACGGTCTCTTGTTCACGCCTTAAATTATAAGTCTACTCACCTTGGAATAATTAAACATGTTGTGTCTGAAGTTTTATACAATTGAAATTCAATCAAAATATATGGTTGAATTCCGTCATTTTTGCTTAAATGTTCAAACTTTTGATCTAAAGTTCAACTATTTTATCTAAACTTCAGTGATTTTTTTAAATCTAAACTTCAAACACTGCAGATGTGAAGTTGTTCCGAAGTAAACACAGAATGTTTATTAAAAAGTATGTACAAATTAAATAAAGAAAAAATGGTATGAAATAGCAAACTATTAATTAATTCAAATTAATGCTATAGGCATAGTTTATTTAAGTAAATTTTAATTGTAATTCGCAGTAAACATCCCCTTTTTTTGCCATCTGATTCGATATACAATTAGTCATTTTTGGTATACAGATAGTCATTTTATACATTTCAGTATAAAATGGGTTTGTTTTTATATAAAGTGAGAGAAAAATGTATATACAAATACAAATACATATGTTTTCGTCTTATACACTTATAATTATACAAATACAAATCTTATTATACAAATTACAATGTATAAATGAATTTATACAAAACTGAACAATTTGTATAAAATTGAATGTTTGTAGCGAATTATACAAATCAAAAGCTCCATAGCAAACATAAAATTTGTTATGGAGCGCAATTATGCAAACTATAACTATAACATACAAATATGATTTTTATGTTTGGTATATGTGAAAGGTACTCAATAAAGGTGTCGAAATTGAGTACCCATGAACAAAATGCGAGTAAATTGGGCTTTTTATGTGTGAATCTTGTGTCCCAGTCTTAGCGCATGACCAGCTCAATCAAAATGCTGGTTGAGAGGCCCATACTTGATATACTCGTACTGCTTTTGTCTTCTTGCCTAATTAAGTCCAAAGCTTGTTATCATATTGCTTCCACTAAATTCTGATTATATACTAGTACTATACTTCTACTTATTCTGCCAAAGTATGCCCAGCAATAATCTATTATTGAGTGCATATATGTTTGGCTTATCACGAGCTTTCGAGCAACCACAAAGTTATCTTCGTGTGATCTTTAAAGCTCGTATAAACAATCATTAATGCTTGCATTAGGATAGACTGTTTACATCACACTACTTGGGTGTGGCCCTTTCCTGACCCTGGTTAATGCAGAATGCTTTGTGCATCATGTTTCCCTTTTTAAGCTCTGATCATTAGCATGTATATTTCACTCATTGTATGATTTACCAATTTGCATAGCCTGTCCTTTTTTAAAAATAAATAATTGGACAGGAGGGAATTAATCATTTTTGTAGCTTCTTAGAATTCGTTTATTTCACGCGGCAAACCCCCAAGGAGGCGGATTTAATTTTCACAAGACTACACAAAGAAAAGACAACCTTTGTGCCGGCCAAATGTTACAATATTTCCTATTCAATTCATTTATTTTAGCAATGTTGTCTCTATCTTCATCTAAGAATTTCCTGCATTTCCATTCGTAATCGAGATTGTGCTTCCACTCATAGCATCGCGCGATGGAGAGGAGATTCAACAGGAACCTGTCGAACGAAAGCAGAGGATCCTCAAAGAGCTTACAGAGGATAATTGCAGAGAACAGAAAGCCTGCTAGTCCTGTCCCTGACTTAACTGATTTTATGAATGACATGTTTTTCGGGACACAAAGTCCTGATAAAAAAACGTATAATCTGAAGGGAATTAACACAAATTCGATAGAAGATGATGATGATTTCGACTCAAGCACAAGGAGTGTTAGCAGCAGGCTAACTCAGGAGTGGCTGCAGGAGGCTAAGCAAATGGTAGCTTCATCTCCTGGTCGTGGAAGTGAGTCCCCCCCAGGGCGGCTAGTGACTTCCCCTAGGTTTGCAACATCTCATGCTAGAATTGATTCTCCTACTGAAGGCAGAGATCCCCTCTCTAGGTCTGCTAGAAGGTAATTAAAGCTCTTTTTTTTTATAACAACAACAGTGTATTTTCTCTGATCACTGCAATGGAATTGTACAATTATGATCAATATACACTACTCCTTTCAGTTGGAAAAAAAAGAAGAGACTTGACACGAAATTTAAGAAAATAATGAAAACTTTTCAATCTTGTGATCCTAAATTAAATGTAAGTATTTGAAGTGTAAGTCGTTTGGTTGGAAACAAGTTATCCAGGATTAGTTGTCTAGAAATTAACTATTCTGGGATAACTTATCCCATCACTATGATATAAATGGTGGTATAAATTATCTCAACTATGGTAACCAAATAAAATACAAAATTTTTATCTCATCACTATTTTCTTATCCTATCACTATTTATATTTATTTTTATCCCTCACACCAAACAATGTGGTTTTAGAACTTCAAAGCTACAGACTCTAAGCTTGAAAGAGATCATCACGAGTTATCGTGATCCGTCCCAATTAGCCCAAGTTTATGAACTATTTCACTACTAAATTTTCAAGCATTGGTGTGGGTTCTAAAGTTTTGACACCTGCACCCAAGTGCGAGTAATTTAGGTAGATGGTGATAGTTCGGGTAGAGAAAGAAAACAACTGCTAGTTAGCCTAATCAGTTTCAATATTTAGGAAAAAAGAAACAACTAATAGTTAAGTGTGAAACTCACACAAAAATATAGCCTTTTTTTTTTTTTAATCATGAACTCAAAATTTTACCATAGATTTTCTTTGCTGGAAAAACAGGCATAGATCAGTGGTGGGATTCAGTGAAGAAATCCTCTCAAAAACAGCAAAACACAACCGCAATAAATCAGAGCCGTTAATAATTGATCCTCCTTCAGCCGGCACATCCCCTTCATCAAACGTTCAAGATTGGTTCTCCAACATCTTCAAACCTCCAAATGATGGGCCCACCGACCCCACTTCTCCCAAGCCCAACAATGAGCAACCCGCACTCACCCTCCCTCCCCGCCAATCAATCAGTCGCCGAACGCGGTTCCATACAAACTCCAATGCACCTCAGCCACACTCTATCAACTCTCCGAAACGAACTTTCAAAATTCCCGCCACTGGGTCAACGGACACTGTATCACACTTTTTAGATGACAAGCCACTTTCTCCACCAAAAAGTCTCATCGAATCTTCTCACCGGAGGTCGATTTCATCAACGACATGCTCGATCCCGGTAGATCCGGTACTTTCTCCTCCGAGGAATTTCGTAGAGTCGGCTCATCGGAGGAGTATCTCTGCGTCCACATGTGCATTTGAGAAGGTTTTACGAAAGAACAATGTGAACGGAGATGAAGTCAAGGAGGAAGATTTGAAGAGTCGGGAATTGAATCGGTTCTTGAAGGAGCAGAGAGACAAAATCGACAACGTTTTCAGTGGACAGATAAAAGGGAAAGCCAAAATTGTGCTGTCTGGACCTTCCAACAGTTGAGTTCCAGCTGATATTTTTCCAATTGTAGATCGATAAATCATGTGTTTTTGCTTTAGGTTTCGGTTATTTTACTGAGTGAGTTGAAATATTGTAGGTACAAGCTCAATGGTGGCCGCAATTTGCTATGCTTGGTTGTTGGAAAATAGGACGAGGGCTAATGAGCAAGAAGGAGGAGATGCAAATACAATTCAGGTGGTGGTTCCTGTGATGAATATGACAAGAAGGAAAATGTTGAAGCAGCGGCAAGTGGCTCGGCTTTTTCATCTTGTTGGTCTTGATGCCAAATCTCTGCTCTTTTCCGATGAGGTATGCTACTAGTAGCAAGATCTTGAGACTCTTAATATAAAGTTAAGCAAGCGCTTGGCCATCGATTTGGATCAGATTTTGAAATCTTCAAAAATCTGTTTGGCTGAAATTTGATCAGATTTTGAAAATAAATTTGTTCTTCAAATATTTTCAAGTTCCCAACACCTAGTTCAGACCGATTTTTGGATTTTGGGAATTTCCACACACGCAACTTCAATTTTTTTTGCAAGTTAAATGCATGTCCAAAAACAACTTCAAATTCCAAAAATGAACTTCAAAAACTCAATTTTTCAGAACTGTGAACAGGATCAGAGAATACTTAGTTAAACACTTAAACTGAAACATTAATCTCAGATTTTCCATGTACCTTTAGGAGACTCAATTCGACATGCTTTAGCAAGTTATATATATATATATATATATATATATCATGTTTGTATATTGATTTATAGATTAGTATGTTCCTCCTTTTATAGACTGCAATCAAAGATCTAATTGTGCATCATTTAGTAATGCATAGGATATTTAATCTTCCCTAGAATGTCAGAACAGATCTTGCAAGTTATACCACTAGTGAGCCATTTGGGATTGTTTCCTTTGATGAGCTAATGCTGATTTTTCTTCTTCTTTTGGTTTTGAACAGGTTGATTTGGAGACACTACTGTTGGCTAAGCAGCTAAGCATCCTTGTAGTTGGAGAAGACATACTCAAAACTAATGGAGAGGTACTTATAGCGTGCTCTCCGAAACAAAATATATAAGTTAAATCAGGGAAAGAAATAGCCTAGCAATAATATGGTGAAGCTTTCTAACATTTTCTCCTAACATTTGTCATACATGTAGGCAGTATCAGGGTGTACTGTTCTTACGGACAACTACTGTGAGGAGGCTTATGAACTACTTCAGACGCCTATCTTGAAAAAGCTTCTGGTACTAAATAAGCTCCATTCATCAAATTAACAATATAAGCAGATGAGAAGCCCTTTTTGATTTCTGACGCTCTACTTCTCAGCTCGCAGGCATACTTTTAGACACACAAAACTTGAGTGCATCTTCTAAGGTGTCGATGACAAGAGATGTAGAAGCAGTTCAGCTGCTTTCAGTTGGCTCCTCCCCTAATTACAGAAATGCTTTTTTTGACCAATGTAAGTTATTTGTAGCAGCTATTGTAATATTATCATCACATATTCACAATATTTTTTGCGATAGAAGTTTATGATTTTCCTTGTAGTGATGCAAGATCCAAAGGATGATAGTTTTGTTGAAGTTATGAGGCAGAATTATGGAAATTCACCTATTAAGAGTAAGTTCACTGACAAATCTTGGTGATTCTTTTACCTACTTGGAATCAAAATACTGTTGAACATTTTAGCTTTATTTTCACTAGACATGATTTTTTCTAACACTCACTTTTGTGTTGCATACCCTACAATTGAATTACCATTGATGATTGCAGGTAGCCATAAATTTAGAGCACATCAAGTCTTGGAGAGGAATTCCATCCCTCAAGAAAATACACCAAGTTCAGATAAGATATCTAAAGATGTGAAGAATGGGAAGATAAATAGAGCGTCACCAAACACAGGTACTTCATTTCATTTATCCATCTATGCCCTTCATGTTAATTTTAGTTGAATTAATAGTCATGCACAAAGATCATCATCATCTTCTTGCCTTGGTCCATAAGCTTCTCATCATGTTCCTGTAGAATTAGTTTGTCTTAACATAACCTGGAAAGTTTCTATGATATGTGTATATTCTCTGCAAAAAAATAAAAGACATCTGCCTAGTTTCTTACCAATATTAATCAATAATACCCGATAAGTTAACACATTATTGCTCCCACAAAATCAAATAAGTTATTTCCGATGCATTGATATGGAGACTTATCCATGTGCTTATAAGTTGTACTGATAGGATATGAGACCATTTTAGCTACTGATCTCCCTGCAGTAGAAAGAAAACCAAAACATAAAAGATAAAAAATTAGTATATTTTTTCATTGATCCTTTCCTCTTTTGGAACACCTGATAGAAGCTAGTGCAAAGAATAATACATTGTCAACATTTCAAGGATCAATCGGCCTAATCATATTTGTTTTCTTCTAGGTAAACCTACAATATCACCTATACATGCTTCTCCAGCATCACCAGCAAAACCAGCCGATGCTTCACGTGGCAAGAACAAGACCTTCTTCTTAGCAAAGTGGTTTGGTTTTGGGAAGTGAGTTATTAAATCTGCTAAAATATGAGTAATTTCGATCATGCAATGCTCAAATTTAGTCTGAGAACTGTCAAGCAATAGAAAGTGATTATTTTTTTACAACATTAATAGGGAATTTTCAAAATGTTTGGAGAGCTTTTTTGGTTGTTGGTCTTATTAAATTGATTTCTTTTGTGTCTGGCCCAGGCTGTTTCCACATGCTACAATGTTTTTTTTTTACTTCTGGATGTATTTGGTTGGTTTTTTTCCTATGTTAATCTCTGTAGACCTTGTAATCCTTATGGTAGAGTTAATCTACGTGTGATTTTATACGGGATAAATATGAAATAAGAATAAGAACACCTAAAACTTGTATATGTAGACTATCTTCTGTTTTTCGAATTACAAGTATACTAGCTAGTGAAGTTAAATCTAGATTTTTCTTGTATCAATCTTTATATTATCTTTCAGCACATAGTTATGCATCCCATAATAATTCCTGCATAACTAGTGTGATTACTTCATAAAACGATCTGCCTTACTTATGCTCAGTTCACTGCTGCATAAATGATACTTACACCAGTAAAGTAGTCAAATATCCCAAAACAACCAGAGGAATGAATAAACATCCTAGGCATTTGTCTAGCTTTATATTTCACATAACATTATCTCTGTGGAAAATTGATAGTTATTGCTGGTTAAAAGAGCATATTTTTACTCTAATTTATGAAGTAGTCAAGTCATTATCCATTTTGAACATGGAATTTTTTCAGTTATTGTAATTTGTCTCCCATCAAAAAATAGATATTTATGTAACCTGATTTCTTCCCATGAAAATGCTTGATGATCAAGTATATTTTCTTCCTTGAATAACAGCCAGTTCCCTTACTTCCAACTTCCAACTCAACATCTATGTTCAGATTGTATACCTTCATTTATTTCATTCTTTTTAGCAGTTATGTCAAAAGGTCTATCCAGCCACAAATAATACTATTATCAATCAAACTTATCAATAGGCTAACCAACCTTAAGTAGGACTATGGCCAGACCGTAGAAAAGCTATGATTTAAAGTCTCCAGCACATCTTTTCATTTGTTTTATTGGCCTGAGCCAATAAATTTCTGGTAGAACTCCAGTGTATTGAATCTCCCATACTTTTATCATTTGTTTTGTCTTATCATCAGAGGTTCCTCATTTTGAACTCCACCTCTGCCCACATCCCTTTTAGAAAATATGATAAATTACTGATCATCAAATCATTGCACAATAAATTTTGTAAAGGAAGAGAAAACTCTTTGTAATATTCTATAGTTAAAGATGTTGGTTGTTTTCTGTATGTATTATGGATTTTTCTATGGACTTGACAATTTAGTAGTTGAAAGTTTGCAAAAGCTTTGTCATTTTTCCTTACATAGTTCATTTTACTTCAGTTAGTTACACCAAATGCAGAAATACAGTGAAGTAAAATGTATTCAATATTTTTCTGTATATATAGAGAGAATTTAGAAGACAAAAGTATCACAAAAATAATTGCTCACTTATCAAAAACTGTGGGGGAAAACAAACATGGAGATGCCTCTAGATTGGGAAAATAATTGATCATATTATGTTATCCAATCTGTCTTTGTCCAATTATGCCCATTTCTTTTTCAATAACAGCTGTAACTACCTTGCAGCCACAATATGCTAATTTTGGGCCCCAATTGTTCCCATGTGCCTTGCTCTTTTCCTTCTCTCACCTGTCAACCCAATCTTCTTCCTAATTAGGCCATGACATGAGTCTCAGTTTTTTCTCTTTCAACCATTATGTTTTCTTTAGCTTCGAGATGATAGATACAATAAACCAATATTCACTCCATGTAACTTTTCTCATTCTACTTTCCAAGCATAAAGAAACAGGCAAAAATCTGAAGAGTTGTTTGAATTTAACCCCTCTATTGAACCAGAACTTCCTGTTTGGGATGATAAAGGAGTTGATGTCGATGAAGAGAATGGCGGTGATGATAATTCGGATACTGATGAAGGAGATGTGGATAACAGAACTGGCTTGAAAATGAACAAAGCATGCCTTAAACCAGGATTGAAAATCCAGTCATGAACATCCCAGTACACTTCAATCCTCACTTTGTTGAGATGAATCGATTCATTCCCTCTGAATTTCCACTGCAAATGCTTCACATGAATGAACAATTTCCCATCTATCCTTATCTCCATTTCTGGATCAACCCCATCGATAGAAATTCCGCTACTGTTAATCCTGTTCTTGCACTCAATTGAGATCTCATGAATTCTACCCTTGTCATGGAACTTAACTCTTGTTGAAAACTTCTTCTTACCAAAAACATGTTCTTTTCTTGATACAAGAATTGGTTCAATCAGTGCTGGCCTGCAGCCTGTCTTTCTATAAGCATCTTTCTTCAAATCACCAAGAAGTAGAATAACTTCCTCATCACAAACCACAGCTACATAATACTCTGAGCTTGGCTCTGTCTCACCATTAAATTTAGCAGCCTTAAGATCCCAGAATATGTCAACTGGCTTACTGTCCACAAGAAAATGCTTTGAACCTTGTTTCCTCCAGAAGTACCAAGGCTTTAGCTCCACCTTGCAAGTATACTGTCCATCTCCACTTGACCCATCTACTGACACTGATAAACCATGTAACAACAGATTCTTGCACCAAGTAACTGTGATTAACCTGCACTGATCAGCAATTTTCGTCCGATAAACGGACATAAAAATGCTTTGCCCTGACCTAGTTACTGCAGCATGATCATCTGATAACTTTTCCCCTGCTGAAAAACAAGCAGGAATTGAATCTTGCATCATTTAGCTGATGAATCTTGATTGACTAACTCAAAGAGCCTATCAAAAAGGATAAGAAAGAAGTAGTATAATTTTTAAGAGGATAAATTATTTTTGAAATGAGTATTGGCATAGGGAAAGAATCCTAGATATTAAATGTTTGGAAGTAACAGATGCCTCCAGAGGTGATCTTGGCAGCATTGATGAAATACAATAATAAAAAAATATGTATCTGAACTGGCAAATAGATGGCAAGATGAATGAGGGTGAGTGTAAGAGCAACCCCTTTTATATTCAATTATATCTAATGTTTATCTTTCCTTTCATTATTTATTAATACTGTAGTAGCTTTCTTGGTTAGACCCCATTTCCTTTTAAAATGCTTTTCAAAAAGACAACTTTTTTTGAACCCATGGTAGACTTGATTATGTCACAGTTAAAAATACTTATTTCCATGCAATGGTGAAAAAGCAGAGAAGTCTTCTTCACCAGATCTTAAGTTAGTAGATCTTTATGCATACAAATGACCAGTCAAAACCAAAAAAATGGAGTTCCCAATGAATGATTCTTCACATTCTTTTACACTTCCTTTGAGATGTATAATTGACATTATTTGAGTTTATTGGAGCTATACCAAGAATAATGCTCCCTCCGTCTCAAATTATTTATCATGATTTTTAAAAATAGTCACGGAATATATACAATTATCGTCTCCGTTCCATTTACTTATCACATTCATTAAGAAAACAATAATTGACATGACTATTTTACCACACTATCCTTATTAGAGGTAAAACATGAAAAGAAATAATTGTATTTTCTTGATATGTAAAAACTAAAAATTGACAAATACTTGGAATAGTAAACCAGTAAAAGCGCACAGAGGGAATATTTCTCATTTTAAAAGTTCAATACAAAATTAATTATTTTCTTCTTATTTTAGCCTTAGTAATAGTTATTCTCAAAGACTACAAACACCTTAATTATGAGCAAACGACATGTAAATATTCAATGAAAAAAGATTACACATTTTAAGACATAAATATTGAGTAAACCCTCCTATTCCTTTGAAGTATTCTATATCCACTTGTCCTAAATAATTATTTTTTGGTATATTAATTTGAATGATTCAGAGTTGAAGAAGTTAATTTGAAGAAAAAAGAGGAATCTAGGTAGGGGGAGTGAAACAAAGCAGAATGAGTCAGTGTAATTAGGTGAAAGTGTTTTCAGATCTGGTCCAACTCAATCTTCTTTTGTTCCTTAGCTTCAAGACAAAAGGAAAATGGGAGCAAAATAACAAATAGACTCATCATCATCATGTGTTGGATCTCTAGTGAAAAAGAATCATCATTCATCAATTTAAGATTTTTATTTAGTACAAGTCCCAAGATTTAATACTATAGTAGCAACACTTGTATACTTAGATTAATATGAAAATATTAATACGAAGGGAAACATCATCTAATCATTATATATTTTCACAATAAACGTGATTATTGTTCTCATAAATTTGAACTGTCATGGTTATATCAAACAATAGTAGATATCTCCTGCATTTAATAGTGAATCTTTGGTTGGGTAGCCTAAGATATTGCTCCCTTAAAGTCTTTTTTAGAAAGAAAAAATAATTATCACTTTAGGAAATTAAGTAGGCATTAATTTTGTTTTCAATTCGACCCAGTCCTTACTCAATAAATATAGAGGGATTAATATGGTGAAAAAAAGAATCCTATTAAATTGATATTAACTAATAAATCACAATAGTTTAGTCAAATTATCTGTTTAGTTAATCTAAGATGAATTTAAGCTGCGAGGTAACTGAATTAGTTGAGCAGGTGATCTCGCCTCAGGTTTGAGAAATCCTACGATAGAGTCCACAAGACTTGTGTAGAGCGAAACACTTATGTGTGAAAAGTGGCGTGGTTCCATCATCCATGTCAACAAAAAAGAAAGAAAGAAAAGTGATAGAGGACAATAGCCAAACAAATAGATCGTTACAACTTACATCCAACAAAGCCTTTGAAGACAATACCTTAAAGCAGTTTCACCAAATTTCCAAATAACTTTACTTGCTTCTAGTGGCTACACCTTACTCGTACAATCAGAAATTTAAAGTAAATGCTCAAACGCAAAAACCATAGCTTAACAAAATATAATGTCGAAATCTGCAAGTATGAAGCAATATGTGAAAGTTAGGCATAATAAGATCCAAGTCCAACCAACAAATACCAAATATCGAATAACGTTGGGCCAAATATTTCAGTGAGAAGGGATGATGTCTGGCAGTCTGGCCCATTTATGTTTAGTGTAGTATCCATATATATATAGCCCAATAACATCATTTTTTTTCGGGTTTCCATGCCGGTGTCAAGATCCCACACTGAAGCCCCGACTAACTCCAAATTGCATACTGCAGGGCCTATTCGAGGGTGGCGCTCCCAACAGAAAAATTGAACTTGAGACATTTGGTTAAATGTGAAGCAGTCCCACCATTTCACCACAACCCATGTTGATCCAATAACATCATATATTTGATCAGCTTGCACAACCAAACTGGAACGAAAAGGACAGCTAAGAGTGTCGTACAGGAAACTGCTTCCTTTTTCTGCTTTTATATGTTTCAATCCTCTTTTGTTTGTTCAAATACATACGGTATTTAGGAGTTTCCAAATAGAAAAATATAGTAGTTGTTGAAGAATGAAACAGTCATACCTCGGTGGTTAATGAAATAAGTGATTCCTTTATATGGACTTGAACAATCTTTCTCTCTGGAGGTAAGTTTATAAACAAACATTGGGACACGCGAACCCATGTTTTTTCATAGAACTAAGTATGTTCTGTGTATATTTTCTAAAATTGACATCATATTATTATGGTGTACGTCCTTGTTCTAGAAGTCCTAGATTCGGCATTGCTCTTTCAGGTTTATGGGACTGAGTTAGGTTCTAGCTAGATTCATTTCTTTACATAGTATCAGAGTAGGACACATCAAATTGTCCACGCTCCAAATGTCCAAACCTAGGCATGATGTGAGTCGTTAAAGAATAAAAAAAAGGTCACATCGATTGTAAATTGTTTCAGTGAGATTCAAAACCAAACAGGCACATGTAGTGTTGCGTAATACATGTTGAAACTTTGGAACAAGTTCCTCCTAACAGCCTACAAGAAAATGGCCTACCTCATTTCCTTCCCAAGGATATTATATGACTTTGTGCGGCGAATTATTCCAAAATATGATAATGACATCCATTTCATTCACAAAAAAAATCATATTCTAATCTCTTTTATTTGCCTTTTTCTTTCATCAAAATGTTATTTCTCCCACCCAAAACCACCACCTGAATTACGTGAAAGGCTATGAAGAAGTCTATTGATTATTTTGAAAACAATAACAATCTCTTTTTTAGTCAAATTATATTATCTGATATTCGAAATTTACTGATTCGACTAATTTAGATTCACATTTAGAAAAAAACTTGATCATTTTACTAGGAATTTCTCCATTTCAACGCTAAAACTTGAGACCACTCATTCATAACGAAGAGACAATTCATATATCTCACCACATTTCTGAATGATAGTAACAACATTAATTATTTTCATCACATGTGTAACTTGTTAAATGTTAAACAAACATAACTTTTTTAATTCATAGTGTCGGTGAATTAATTTCTTTTATGAGAAAAGCCACGTGGTAACAGCTCTTATTAGTTGTGAGCATTTATCGCATCATGAGTACTACACAAATTCTAATTTTATAAAAAAAAAAACAGATACTTGTAAATGAAACAACTGGGAATGGAGCACTGAAAATCCAGTGAAGAAAACGTTAATATACAACCCAATTATTTTGGTTAACACATGTCAATGTTCCCTAGCTTTTCCAATATTCTAATTAACTTAATTACTATATACTTTGGCCTAGCATTGTTTTGTTACATTAAGTACCCATCACAACCTGCATTAGTTATATTTATTTATATATTTTAGTAATAATTAGGAGTACTTATTGATAAAAGTTTGTGCGGGTGACATATAGATACCTCATATTCATCGATTTGATATAAATACTAAGTTTGTATACTTATTTTTCCTCGTAATTTTGAATTAATTTTACTTCTAGACGTCTTATAATAAAAAAGTGTTGACCTCTCGGTGTCTTATACATCTTCTTCAATCCTATTGAAGCAGCTATAATTTTTATAATTCTCCGATCCTATTGAAGAAGCTATAATTTTTTATAAAGAAAAGGAAACTAGGCTACTAAAGTACATTACTAATCAAATTATTTTAGATGCCATTTGCACTTTCATCCCTTATTTAGTGTTGGTCTTTAATTTGTATCCCTCATAACAAATAATATTTTTTTTCAGCATTTAAATTTATCATTTTGTATCGTAATATTCCACAAATTATGTGCATGCATGACTTCAGTTTTTATAGAACTTATGATGCACTACCATGCATAAGTTCCATGGTTAAAGGACAAAAATTAAAGATCGTTTGAAGGGCAAAAATTAAAGACCAACTCATTTGACGAGAAATGTGCAATTTTATGATATTTTTTTTATATTCAATATATCTCAATAAAATATTATGTTGACAAGAAAAAAAAAAGATGGAATGATCGATTATTTTTAAGGTTTTGATAATCCCTAATATTTTGTGAGTTATATATAATATCATATTAGTAGAGATAATTATACTCTTGCCTTAAAAAAATGGAATTTCCTTGGCCTAGCTGGGCTAATTTTTAAGTTAAATAAAATCTCTATCATTCTCCAATAAAAATCAAATTTATATTGCTTTCATGTCTAAATTATGCTCAAATTACATCTTTTTGTAATGCATGTATCTTCGTGGAAAATTTCATTATTAATTTATAAGTTGACTATATTCCTTTTCAATGTCCTCACGACTCCATAATATAATTGGTGCTCTTCACAAGTTGAAGAATATAATTTGTCGAACTTATAAATCAAATATCCATAACTAGTATCTAGCATTAAAAATAATAAAAGTTTCTAAATGTTAAACATCCGCCTACGTCAATTCGAATAAGAATACGTTCATATTTCGAATTGAACCTATTAACACGAAATACTTTGTGCATCATATTGTCCTGCTTTTTTTTCAAAGTTTGATTTGAAAATCAATAAATTTTCTTGTTCACATCATAACCTACTAAATTTAAGTGCATCGGCCATCAATAGTAAATATTTGCTCATTTTCATTTTATGTGTCACTTATTACTCTATTTTCTTAAAAATACTTTAATTTAAACTTCTCATATTACCATTACAATAAATTTTTATAATTAGATAAATATTATAATATATTTATTCAAGTCTACTTTTTCTTCAAATTACCTTCATATAAATTATGAATGTGAGGTGTTTGACAATTAGGATATGTACATACTAGAATATCTTATTTGTAGAGATAAAACGCTTACCTCACATCTATTGCTTTCATGCCTAAATCGTGATCATTTTTTTTTTTTTGTATAATCCGTGTAGTAACACTTATGAAAAAAATATTTCGTTTTTTAAAATTAATTATTTATTAATTCAAATTATACCACATAAATTAAGACGGAAGAATAACACATAATAATCTTATGTTGGCACTTAGGCAGGGTGGAACTAGAGAGAAAAAATGAGCACTTACTTGGCTGTATTTGCCAAATGTCTCCTTAAACGTTCCACAAGTGTGCTACTTCTTTAATATTCAAAAAAAGCAAATTTGAGGATTTAACTCCATTGACTATCCACACTTTTATTTTTTTTCATAAGCTTCCAGAGTTGACTAATAAAAAAAAATAAGAGATACAAAATCGAAAAAAAAGAAAAAATCGAAGAGTCTGTCGGTCACAATCAGTTAAGCCGATTCCCTCCGTTTATACGTTTCAGAATCAGAAATCACAACCACCTTCTTCCCCTTTTTTCCTTCTTTTCTCAACCTTCCTTTTTTCCTTTACACGATTCCTCACTCACCAAAACCTACGTAAAGTCCTCCATACTGCCTACCTGAAGGACAACAGAGTAATCAAAATTGTTACTGAATTGTGGATGTTAGTGTAGAAATTGGGAGATTTGATTCAATTGAAGAGCTAGGGTTCTGAAATTTGTGTCATTTCGATTCATTGAACGAAGAGAATGCACCAGGATTCAGTGTCGGAGCAGGAACCGGACGATTCTGAATCTGAGCCCGACTTCGTGGAGCTCGATCCTACTGGTCGTTATGGACGGGTCAGTTCTCACTATTTTACAGCTAATTTTAATAGAAAAATTGGAGATTTATCTGCTGGTGATAATATTGTTATATTTACTGGTAAACATGATAATTTTACTCTGCATTTGAGTTATGGAGTTGATTCTCTTTGTTTTATGCAGTACAAAGAGGTTCTGGGGAAAGGAGCATTTAAGAAAGTGTATCCTTTATCAAACACCTTTGCATGTGTTTACCATTTTTTTCTTATAATGTTTGTTGTGAAGTGCTGTATTGTCGATTCTTTGACTTACTAATGGGAAATAGATATCGAGCGTTTGATGAATTGGAAGGAATAGAAGTAGCTTGGAATCAGGTTAAAGTTGCTGATCTCTTGAGGAATGAAGTGGACTTGGAGCGTCTTTATTCTGAAGTTCATTTGCTTAAAACCCTCAAGCACAAGAATATCATCAAATTTTACAACTCTTGGGTTGACACAAAGACTGAGAATATCAACATCATAACTGAAATATTCACTTCTGGGAATTTAAGACAGTATGTGATATTTGTGTTTTCTTCTTCTTTTCTTCTGTCATTTGCTCAATGCCTCCTCCCTAGGTAAGGTCATATTATGAGCTGCTCATTGTGTACGATTATGCAGATACCGCAAAAAACATAAGAAGGTTGATTTGCGAGCACTCAAGAATTGGTCTCGGCAGATATTGGAGGGACTGTCATATCTACATGGTCACGACCCTCCAGTTATTCATCGAGATCTTAAGTGTGATAATCTTCTTGTCAATGGTAACCAAGGGGAGGTGAAAATTGGTGACTTGGGACTCGCAGCAATTCTTCGTAAGGCACATTCAGCTCATAGTGTCATTGGTAAGGTCTTAGTTCACTTTGCTAACTTTTGCATCTATCCAAGACTGTTATTGTTAGTGTTATTCAGATGGTCCTTTAATTTTACCAGTGCAATTCGATATTCAATCTCAGGTACTCCAGAATTCATGGCACCAGAGCTTTATGAGGAGGAATATAATGAGCTAGTAGATATCTATGCTTTTGGCATGTGCTTGCTGGAGCTGGTGACTTTTGAGTATCCATATGTTGAGTGTACGAATGCTGCCCAGATATATAAGAAAGTAACATCAGTAAGAATTCATGTCTTTTTTGCGCATCTATTATGTTCTCTGTTTCCTTGTGTCCTCAAACTTTACCACTGCATGCTTCACATAGTAGGAACAAAAACTGCATAAGTGGTTGTCCAGTTTCCAGCATTTTGATTCTTAAACTGCTGAGCTGAGAAACCAAAGGTGCCTAAGCATACATCAGTTAGGTTCAATTTGATTCTGCTCATTTTGTTTTTGTTTAAATTTGTTTGATAGTACAGTAAATTTGGTCAATTCTAAACTAGTTGGAATCACTAGTATGAATCCTTTTTATATTCCACTGTATTCTGATCCATTTCATTTGAACACTGTAACCAACTTTTCTTAAGGAACTTTTAGAAGTTTCTAAAATTAGAGATTCTCTAAATCTTGCACTTATCCCTACCCAGACCTAGTGTAGTGTAACAACAATAATTTTGATTTAATTTCAACTAGTTGATATTGCCTGTATGGATCTTTAATTCCATTATGCTATATTCTTTGATAAATTCACAGATCTTAAACTTAGCACAAGATACGGTAAATATAAGAGGATAACTTCTCGTGATATAGAAGAAGTGAAAATTATATTGCTTCAAATTGCACAAATTTTAGGTTTCATGTGAGGTACAAAAATAATAATGGAGGAGGGTCCAATCGATTACGTAAGATGAACCTTGAGAAAGAGATGGATAGTTGGGCTAGATTCCTCAGTATGGTGGTGATGGTGACAAGGCCTTGCAGCCTCGCTTACAGGGTGGCTAAGTCTAGACTGAGAAGACAGCGCCCAAAGATCTGTGGCTGAGGCATCTAGGCAGGGGGAGAGGACAATAGACTAAGACTTTGATACAAGAGAGCCTAAAAAACTGATGTTGGCCAAAGAAAATGATTGGAAGATGGGATTGAGAAAAATATCACCATCAGTTAAAAGAAAATTGCAAGAAAATCTTGGAAAAGAAATCTAAAAAGAAAATATAAAGAAAACTAAAAGAGAAGAAAGACGAAACAGAGTAAAGAGAAGACAGAAAAAAATACAGGAATTCTCGTAGAGATTCAATCGCTTAACCTTGACCTTGGGCCTTGGGGACAGTTACACAAGGCATCTGGATAATGCATCGATGGTAGTATTAGATGCCTCGCCATGGTGATGGTGACAAAGGCATTGCTGCCTCAGTTTACATGGTAGTTGAGATGAGGCTGAAGAAGAGAGAAAAAAGTTTGGTGGTTGAGGTAATGTTTATGAGGGGAAGAAGACATCAGTCTAAACCTTTGATAAAAGACAGCCATCAAAAGCGAATACATGAGCAGAGTAAAGGCTTGGAAAAAAGGGAAAGAGAAAGTGAAAAGAAATCTATTTCAAAAAAAGATAAAAGAATATATCTATGGAAGTCGTGGAAAAGATAACTCAGAGGAAAAATAGAGAGAACTGAAAAAGAAGAAAAAACCAGGTGAAAGGGAGTGAAAATACATATAGGAATTCATGGAGATACTCAATCCACCCTGACCTTAATTACTCTACACCAAGGCATCTGATATTTGCTTCTTCTGTGTTTTAATGATATATGAATCCATTGAGAGACTCATTAGTGGTGTTAACAGCTCGCTTGAGACGCTTAAATCTTGAATCTTGGTGATGTATAGGTTCAAGGGCTGATGCACATTATACCAAGCGATATCATCCGACCCACTTAGTTGGAAATATCTTTTGTGAAACTATTGACTAAAGTATGTTATCTTCAATTTTTAGTTTGTTTTTGTAAGTTGTATTCACTTGAGATTTTTCCTTCAGGATTCGTCATTGTCTACTTTAATCTCAGTTTGCCGTCAAAGACGGTTTGGTGTTGCCCCACACTGTGGGGGTGGTGATGGGTGTGTGAGTGGGTGTTACTCACTGCTCTTTGAGTCTTCGTGTTTTCTATTAATTTATTACTTTGTTTTTAATTTGTTGGAAGGGTGGTAACCAGAGGCAGATCCAAAATTTGAAAGTTCCACGTGCCACATCACTTTGAATCCTAATAAAGTAAAAAATGGTTTGTTTGATCGATTTTGGCCTTCAAATCAGATTATTCGTCTTCTCGATTTATCTCTATATTGCTTATTCAAATGCAATAGGCAATATAGGAATTGGCAAATGTTGCATTTACAGATTATCATGGACAACACATCATACTTTTTCCAATGAAATGAAGGGCAGTCTGTTGAAACTTTATGAATCTGCAGGCATACTGGAATTATGACTTCCATTTCTAATAGCTAATATGCTTAAGACAATATTTTATCCATCCTAGAAAACTACCTGAAAGCATTGTGATTGGACTACTTGAAGATAATTGTCATATTTCTCGTGATAATACCAATCCCAGCAGGGAATTCTCAAGGAATTTCAACTTTCTAGAGAAGTCTACAATTGTCAATTTTCCCCAAAAGAAACCGCTCTCCCTTGGGAATTTCTATCTTAGTGTCAATTTGATTATTTACCATTGAAGAATAAATAAATTCCTTAACTTGCTGTCATCAACTGTTTTATATAGACCCAAGCCCATTTGAGATCAAATTCTCTCTCTTTGGTAGAATATTCTAGTCTCTTTAACAAAGAGATAAAATATCCAGTAACTATGTATGTAATTCAATTATATTTGTTTGAATGATGTACCCTGCTGTGTCATAAACATTTTGCTATTTGTATTTGTCAAAATAAATATAAAATTTAACCAGTATGTTGAATCGGTCAAGACTTCTCTGATTGTTTTAATAAATACATCTTACCATTTAGTTTGTTTATCCAGAAACATGTGTTTTTTCCATTTGTAGACATGTAATAAATTAGAAATGATTTAGATATAAATAATCATAAGTAAGACAAAATGTTGAATGTGCTTAAACATAGTTGGAACCCAAAGCAATACTACTTTTTTTTTTTTTCATTTTTACAACGAGGGTGTCCAGGCCAGCTTGCACCAACCTCGACTATTCCACAGGTACCTATTACCTCTCACAAGCACAAATATCGTGAAACTCGGTTTAGGCGGAATGAGAAGAAATACCTAGTGTTTTTCGCCTTTGAGCCAAAGCCTTCAGCCCATAAGTAATTAGAGATTGAGCAAGTCAAATGATAGAGCGACAGATGTGGGCATAACTATAAGGTTGGTACTGAAAAGAAGGAAAATATTCTCTTGTACTAGACCAGAAAAGCCAAAAGAACATTTATAAAGAACGCTTGGGCTGTGTTGGGAATGACTATTTTTTTTTCTTTTCCTTGTGATGGGCACTTTCAGTGCTTAGCTCAGGTTACCCTACTCCCTCCATCTGGCTCTCACTTTCATCTCAAAATACTGTCCACTTTCCTTAAGTAAAATATTGTTTCTTAACCTTCATAGCATTTTGATAATTTATTACTTCAAAGGGATAAGCGACCTCCTTATAAAATCTCAAACTTATCACTGATTGTTGGGCCTACTTTCTCTCTGAAACACTAAATTTCTACTGTACTTTAAAAAAATTACCACTTAAAATAAAGGGTTAGAGGGAAGTAATTCGTTTTATATATGTGATTATGGCTCAAAGAAAAGCCAGGAAGCTTACTCATTGATTTTCATTGTTTGGCAGCTAAAATATACGAAAGGCAATATGTTAGTGTACTTTTTTATTCTTTATTTTTACTTTTTGGGATGCTATTGGTAGTGGTCCTACATTGATGATTTCATTCTGAGTGTTAGTTGACAACATTAATTCTTCTATGACTGTAATTTTGATATATATGGATTGATCGAAGGATATATATGTTCCTTGGAGTTGTTTTTATTGACATTTGATTTCTTGGATCAATTTTTCGATTTTTTATGCTAAAATATTATACCTACCATCTTTGAAGGGAATTAGGCCTGCATCATTGGCAAAAGTAAAGAATCCTGGAGTTAAAGCATTTATAGATAAATGTATAGCAAAAGCTTCTGAGCGTCTGTCTGCTAAGGAACTATTGATGGACCCCTTTCTCCAGTCAGATGATGATTCTGGAAGCATATCTAGATCCTTGAGTTCCCACCCCATACATGCAGGTAACTATATAATTTCAGCTACACATATATATGTCTGGAGCATGTTGACACTTCTGTGATCTTGCAGATAAGAGTGATGATGATAGTGGAAGAAGTCCTCAGGACCATGTGCCTGAAGGAAGCAGAGATTTCACAGTACAGGGCCAAAGAAAGGACCTAAACACAATTTTTCTCAAACTGCGAATAACTGACTCTACAGGTTATGCCATGTTCCTTATTTCTCCACCAAACTAAGATGATTCACTTCTATTATTCTATAGCTTGACATTTGCCCTGTATCTCAGGTCATATTAGGAATATTCACTTCCCCTTTGATATTGAAGTTGATACAGCAAATGCTGTTGCTAGTGAAATGGTTGAAGAGTTGGACCTGACAGATCAAGACGTCTCTGCTATTGCTTATATGATTGATTCAGAAATCCGGTCATATATCCCAGATTGGGCACCAAAACAATGTTCTAGCAATGACATCACGGATGAAGTTGCTCCTTCTGAGAGCAGTGAAGCTCGTGAAGTTGCTCCTTCTGAGAGCAGTACCTCTGGTGCTTGTGATGATGTTTCCCCTTCAACAATGAACTCCACTCTTTCTGGCAGTCTTATGTTGGAAAGACTTCCTTCAGGTCGTAAGTACTGGTCTGATTCACCAAAAACAACCAGTAGTGCGAGCTCTCCACTCAGACTGGGTCCTTCAAACCTGTCACAGGCAGATTCACCAATTCCCAAAAGTAGTTGGACTGAAGAAAACGGGCAATCACCTATCAGCCATAAAGAGGGAAGCAGCTCAGGTGATGGTGCCTTTGAGCATGAAGAGAGTGAAACTGAAAATCATATTGATGAAGAGGCTGGCGTGATTCCAGAATCAAACTCAAGTGATAATAAACAATCTGCTGATTTAACTTCCGAGACTGAGCATCATTCATCAGGGGAAAGAAAAACTCATAGCAGCAACAAATGTTCAGATGACATTGGAGATATTGTGGAGAAACTTGAGACGCTGGTAGATGAGCAGCGTAAGGAGCTTGATGCGCTCAGAGAGAAACATGACTTGGTTATCTCAGATGTTATAAGCAAACTTCCTCCTGAGATACGCAGTGGAGTGCTTGCTATGTGTGGTCACAAACTATCTCCCAATAGTCTACGAAACGAGAGAGGCTGCTCCAGTACAAACTCTGAAGGCCCAAGATCCTCTTTGAAAATGTAAGTGTTACTGTCTTATTATTTGCTATTAAACTGTGGATACAACTAAGGTTGTTCTTTGATTATGCCAATCATGTTACTTTTGATTGACTGTTACTACCAATCATGTTACTTATCCTTAAAGGTTTCAAGATATTCCAGAATGCTGAAAAACTTTAGAGTTACTGGCAATGGTTACATGCAAAATTCAGTAGCTGGAAGTGTTTTGAATGGACCAAGTTTTAGACGCTGTTTCAACGTCAAGGGAAACATCAGTTCAGGATTGGGAATTGCCGTAATTTTGAAAGAGGAAGCGGGAGAGTGATGTGTCATTGAGCAGTGCTCACCTAATTAGCCTTAGGTGAGTTTATTGTTGGACAACATATTCAATTTTATGTTGCCATTATGACATACACGACGAGTGATCACTTAGTCCTTCGGAAGATCTTGTTGACTGACCAGCTGAAACGGATTTAAAATCTCGTATTCATGAATGAGATGCCACAATAGGTCGTGAAGTGTATACTTGTATATATTTACATTTGTAATTAGCAAATATTAATTGGTTTGAAATCACGCCTCTTGAGATATATATAACCTTCACATGTCTTTTAATTTTATCAATCATGTTCTATAAACCCGTAAAGAAGTACATTCATTGTGAGAAGATCATTGCTTGCTATTCACCCTTTTATTTTACAGGATATATAGTCTTTTGAATGAAGAAGTAATTTGCTTTTCCTCCTTGAAATAAATGACAATTAGACACAGGTTTAAAGATATTTTGCGGTTAAAAGGAAAAAAGAAACGGGTGATAAAATTGCATATAACTAACGGCAATTTTTGTGTACATCAAATATTGGAAAGTCTCAAATTAGAGTACCTGAAGTAGAAACGTGGCACAAAGAGAGACTCTAATGAGTGAATCACTTTCAATCATTTTCTTGAGTTTTAACCACATAAATGGCCCTCACCTTCAAGACATTACTGATGCAAAAATCACCAAAACTTATGTCATTTCTGTACTATATTGCCTAATCGTTCGACCAAGAAAATTGCAAATAGCATCTGCACCAAATTTATTGTGGTCAATGAAAACTAAATGGATCATAATCATCTTGTTTATTCAAGGCCAAAGCTTATCCACTTGAAATTATTTGACATATAGATACAAGTGAGGTAGAATATAGATTTCCTCTTTTAACTAATATCTCAATAATTCTAAGTCATTAGCAACCAACCGTTTCATGTATACTAAATAAATTAAAAATTGAGCATATATAAGTGTCATTGGATTTCATGAGTGTTATCCAATAGGTAGAAAAAAAAACCCCTTCAAAATGAGTACTATATGAGAGGCCCTATTTTTTTCCTATCAAGGATATAACACTGTTATCCCCTTGTCTTCTCATTCCTCCCCCAATTTCTTCCTCACTCTTATCCTTCTCCGCCATGGCTTCAATTTCAGCAGCGTCTGCCACCGCCACTTCTTCTACTAAGCTCCTAAACCCTTCTAATCCCCTTCTTCCTTCCGCTACTAAACCATCCAAGCTTATCCTATCCTCTTCATTTACCCCCAACTTTTCTACCCTTTTCCTCCACTCACCCGCCGCTACTTCTCCCACCACCCACCACCAACGCCGCTTCACTGTCCGTGCTGCCCGTGGCAAATTCGAGAGGAAGAAACCCCATGTCAATATTGGTACTATTGGCCATGTTGACCATGGAAAGACTACCCTTACTGCTGCTTTAACCATGGCTCTTGCTTCTATGGGTAATTCCGCTCCCAAGAAGTATGATGAAATTGATGCCGCCCCAGAAGAGCGTGCTCGTGGGATTACTATTAATACGGCTACGGTTGAGTACGAAACTGAAAATCGACACTATGCCCACGTGGACTGCCCCGGTCATGCTGATTATGTCAAGAATATGATTACTGGTGCTGCCCAGATGGATGGAGCTATTCTTGTTGTTTCCGGTGCTGATGGCCCAATGCCACAGACCAAAGAACATATCTTGCTTGCTAAACAAGTGGGTGTCCCTAATATGGTGGTGTTTTTGAACAAGCAAGATCAGGTTGATGATGAAGAGCTTCTTGAGCTTGTTGAGTTGGAGGTAAGAGAGCTTTTGTCTAGTTATGAGTTCCCTGGTGATGATATTCCTATTGTTTCTGGCTCTGCTCTTTTGGCTTTAGAGGCTTTAATGGCAAATCCTAGTATTAAGAGAGGTGAAAATGAATGGGTTGATAAGATTTTTACATTAATGGACAATGTTGATAATTATATTCCTATTCCCCAAAGACAAACTGAGTTGCCTTTTTTGATGGCTATTGAAGATGTGTTTTCAATCACTGGTAGAGGTACAGTGGCAACAGGGAGGGTAGAGAGAGGGACTGTTAGGGTTGGGGAGACCGTTGATATTGTAGGATTAAGGGACACCAGGTCTACTACCGTGACTGGGGTTGAAATGTTTCAGAAGATTTTGGATGAAGCAATGGCTGGAGATAATGTGGGATTGTTGTTGAGAGGTATTCAGAAGATTGATATTCAGAGAGGAATGGTGTTGGCAAAACCTGGAACAATCACTCCTCACACCAAGTTTGAAGCTCTTGTGTATGTCCTGAAAAAGGAGGAGGGTGGCAGGCATTCCCCATTCTTTTCGGGGTACAGACCTCAGTTTTACATGAGGACCACTGATGTGACTGGGAAGGTTACTTCCATTACCACTGATAAAGGAGATGAATCTAAGATGGTCATGCCTGGTGATCGCGTGAACTTGGTGGTTGAGCTCATTATGCCTGTGGCTTGTGAGCAAGGGATGAGATTTGCCATCAGGGAAGGAGGAAAGACTGTTGGAGCTGGTGTCATTCAGAAAATTCTTGAGTGATCAACGAGCAGCAGCGCATTTCCATTCAAAATGGTCCGGTCCTTGTCATGCAATATTTTTAATCCCTTGTCATATATGCAACGTTTTGGTTACTTCTTTTCTTTTAGATCATAGGTTAGTTGGAGAAATCTTGTTATAAGTCAATGCTAGTGCACCTTTGCGAGTTTGCTTCAATTTTTGTTTGTTTGTTTGAAAAGAAGGAGAACATTTTGTATCTTGTGTACGTTTAGTTTCCCTCAGGAAAAATTCATACTTTTGATTGAAACTCGACTGAAACATGCCAATGAAATTAGGTGCATTTGATATTTGTTTTGACGAATCGATGCTGTTAGGTAACACCCAAAAAAAGAAAGCTGAGATATTTTATTTTAACAACACATGTTTAGAAACTAGAATTGATGGACGTGAGATTCCCGTGTAAGTAGTATGTAGTAGAACCTCATTAGAACTTGTTTAGTGATGCTTAATTGTTATTGTCAATTGTGGCTTATAATCCCCGAGTATAACTATCTGAGAATGGTCAGTTGGTTCTATGTTGGAACTTGTCAGTCCTTGGTCTTATGTGTTTTGATGAGCTATGAAGAAATTACCCTACAAAAAATGTCATTTACCTATTGCTTATTAACCTCAAAATGAGATGGTCTGTTGTGTCATCCTTCATGCGTGTTCCTGTAATAATGCTCAAAACACTGGCTGTCATTTTTCATGCGTGGTGCTGTAATTGTCTTCAAAGATGTTCTCGCTGGCTATTATTACTAGCATGCATGTTTTACTAGGCTGAGCTAATGAATGACTGTTTTATGCCTCTGGATTTGACAGTATTGTTTGTCTTCTGGACAAATAATGGATCTTGATTCCAACCTCTAATGTTGAGTTGATCTCTTGTAAGATCTGTTGAAAATGAACGTCATAGCATGTAATTTGCTATATAAAGTTTGATATTTACTGTTTTAAGTGGTGTGAGTCAAGCTGTTGAGCAGAGCTTTTTCCTATGGGCCCCTATCAACTGCATCTTTGCAGCCCTTTTGTTTTGAATCAAACATGCACAACTCCTGTTGTAACGACTCATGAATGATAGAGCAACATTTCTTCAAATATTTTTGGTCTGATGTCATTCATGATGGCAAATCATGTTAACTCCACATTTTTCTTCCGTTTCCCTGATACACCACTTGTATGTCACCCGAGTTATGCCATTATTGCAAGCACAACTATTATCACTGAGGGTGCAATCAGTTTCTTTTTGCCGTCTCAAGCATAACTATTATTGCTGAACTACAAAATAGAGGGATAGGATTACTTGCAAGACCTTTGTCTTTGTGCATGAAATTTTTATAGTTAACTTGCTTAGGTAAGTTTCATGGATCTGCACTTTCCTCGAACATCTTTCATTTACTTACTTAGAATGGTATTTATTTCTCAATGCAATGGTACCATTTGGGCAAGGAAAGATGAAACAAAGAATCAAGGAGCATTATGTCTGTATTCAGCTAGAAAATGATGTTGGCTGAATGCATGTGCGCGATCAATACCATTAATCTCATTACTTTTCACTGTTGGAAACATTGTTTTTCAAAGAGCTAGTTACTATGGGATGCTACTGAATTTTGGTGAGTGATGCTGGAAAATCTAGGCTTGAAAAAAATATGTAACATAATGAGAATAGAGTGTGCATAAATATTTCAAAGGACAAAAGCCCGTTATATTTCTATGGGCCTTCGGTGTCCACTGTTTGGTGCTTGTCAGTTTTACTTGCCATTGAGGCATCCATGGTGACGGGGTTATATTTTCTGCTGAATAATCTGGTTCGTATTTGTTTTACACTAGATGTGTGGAAACTAGTTTGAGATTGAGGTGTGTTCGATTGATTGATACATCTAGTTGCCTGTTGATGATCATAGTGATGGTGTGTATACTGTTGGAGTACTTCTTTTTGTTCTACTATAGGATACGATCTTTAGTGAATTAGTGATTCAATGGTTTTTCTCTTGTCCAATTATTTCGAAATTCAGTTAGACCAAGCTGGATTTTGGTATCATTGAATGTATCTTTTACTGTAAACCTTGGTCTCCTGGTAACCATTTACCTTGAGTTATGCTTGACAACATATGTACCACCAGCAACTAGTGGGGTTTCTTGGTAGGTGCTGTTCCCAGAATGTAGTTGACTCTCATCGCAAGAAACCATTAACAGAGTAAAGAGTTCTTGTTTGGAGAAGCTTTATTAGATATGGTTAGAATATAGCTGTGTTGATGAGTTAATCAAAACTGAAAGGGATTTTCCTATCTGGTGTTTGTGTTTAGGTTGCACCAAAGGTGACCTGTATGCTGATGTAATTAGATAAGCGCTCTTGAAGGAGAAAAGTTCAGTAAAACTGAAACGTACAGTATGGAGTGAAAGGGCAATGGAGAACCAGGAGTGTACCCCATATGCTGGTGGGAGGTAGCACGTATCCCATATAATTAGGCAAGGAGCACACAAGCTGACCTAGACACCACGATTATTTAAAAAAATGTAGGTGGAGTCTTTTGGTAGACCAACATGCTTGTTTCTTGGCTATGCGTCTATTGAGAGTAGTACCTCATTTGCAAAAATCTACCTCGAATTTTAATGATATGTGAAATTTAAGCACCTTCAAAAATTGGAAAACTGATAAAAGAAATGATGATCAAGTTTAGTCTCTCTGCTACACAGCTTTAAACAAATGAACTTATGTACATTTTCCTATACATATCGATGACTACATTCAGGAAGAAATTGTTTCAAAGAGAATAATGTTGAAGATAGTTTGGCCTTCTAAAATTATCATGGTGATTTATGAGTTGCAAGGGATTTTGAATGTCAAATTCTGATACTTTGCATTTAGATAAAGAGAAATGTTAATGTGTATGTTGAATCTAGTTTATCAACTTCTGTTAAGCAGTCAATGAAGAATTTATAGAACAAACATTTTAGGAAAGGAAAATAAATTACTCCATAATCCCTACTATCTTAACTTCACCAAAGTACCAATACACTTGAAAATTCTCAATTTGCACTTACATTGTTTGGATACAAATACTATGCAGTGCATATGTGTTCATGTAAACAGTTTCTAGCCATGAATGAAATTATTAGATAATTCGAGACTTTAGCAAGTACTGGAATACATATAGCACCTATAAATATGTTCCCGTGAACCATTATTCTCATACATATGTTCTAAAAAGCTGTTCTCTTGGTTGGGTTGATCCTCCGTCTGGTCATGAACATCTTAGAAGATAGTTGAAGCAATAAGCTCTTGAAGAAACGCAGCTCTTTGCCTTTTCTCTTCATACTGTTCTTCCAGGGCGGGATCACATACTGGCATTTTGCTGCTGCATAAGAAAATAGATTTCTGTCATCCTACTAGCAATACCATGATTGAATTGCACTGTCAGTTTCCTCTTGAAACTCGCTCATGCTCCAGTTGCTCTTTTGTGTGTGTGTGTGTGTTGGGGGTGGGGGTGGGGGGATTATTGTCTAGCTATATAATTAGACTAATTTACATCCATAATCTGGACGCGTCAGTTATTGATAAATCTAGAGTCTCCTGCATGTTCAAAGTAAGCAATAGTTTGCCACAACAATGATACCTCAGGATGGTCCATTTTGGCATCAGTCAACATTTAATTCAAAGGGCTGAGGGTAGAATTCACAGGACATATCAAGCCATGATACCTTTATTTCATATGTTTAATGTGTTCATCACTGCCTTTTCATCACTGTCTTCTTGTATGCCAAAGACGATAAGTCCAAACTTCAACATGATGGGGTACTAAACATGATACACCAGAAAGAAGCTGAATCTACGTTGAATGGCATACATTGGTTTCTCAAGAAGTTGACTTGCTTTGGGTCGAGAAAGAAGGAAAGAACACCACCTACATAGATTCTCTGTTCATTCCAGTGACAACTAATACAGAAAGGTACACTTTTTTAGTAGGAATTGCAAGTTTGCTTACATTTTATTTCACATTTAGCACTAATAACTCCAGTTTGTTTTATGTTAAACTTTCAGAAAAGCTGAATAATTATATGTTTGCATATAAAATAAATTTTCCTCAACAGTTACCTTTCTACATCAGGAGTGGCAGCAACACTGCCAAGAGAGTTATCTTGTGGACCGTCTTTAGGATCAGAAGGAGCCACACTACATAGAAATGGCAGCAGAAGGGGATCAGGAGCAGGTTCTGGCACATTGTAACGACCAACCCCTAAATTTGTGCAGAAGAACGAATTTACTTCGTGGGGGTCCTTGCCACTTATTGCTGTTGTATTATTCCAGAAGCCTGACTTCAGGTACTTTCTCTTCCTCTGCAAAAAAATAAATAGGTAGGAAGAGTTTGCTTACTACTAGATGCTAATAATCGAAAACTTGTGTACTTCTCACTTCTCAGTGAACTAAGCTTACCTTGACTGATTGTGCATGCTGTACCATAAAATGGCCCAGAGGATCTTTACCTAATGTTGCAGCACATATGGGACAAACCTGTTCAAGAAAAACAACAGATCATTGTTCATTCCCATTTGACACAACACATGTTTTAATAATGTAACATAAGAAACCATTAACATCAGCTGTCTGCATTACCGCGTTTTTAAAGTCAAAGCAATGCTCTTCTTGCAAATGGTTGCAAAGCATCTGGACTTCAATTTCAACATAACAGAAAGGGCAGGGGAACCAGGCTCTTACATCCTCTTCTCCTTCAGTATTATCCACATTTGAGAGACTATCTGCTTGATTTTCAAAAGATACCATCATGTGCTTTGCACTTTAGGAAGTAAATTATGTAAGGAAATGACATAAATAAGTGGAATAGCAAGTCATCCACCCCATGGTTATTTGTATTTTTTCCAAGTCAAAAAAGTTGAATGGCAAATGAATCCAACCATATAGTAGATGTTGGAAGTCTGACTCATTTTTTTTTCATTTAAAAATTATCCCTCTATTCATGAAATCATACAAAAGACAGTCAAGAAAAGAAGATGAAAAGCAAGGAGTTAAGCATCTGAAATAAAGAATCTTTATGGTCCTAACCTCATTCACCACACAAAATTCAAAATACTCAAAAGATTACTAGACTCTGTACTAAAAACCTCCCCTTAGACAGGGGACTTAAATAAAAGCCTTCAAGAAATTTTAACTAACAGAAACAATAAGGCAAGAAGTTCAAGAAAATTTCATAAGACAAAAACAAGTGATGCAATATGATAAATAAATACCATAATTGCTGAGCCTGTTTGTTTGTACAGCAGAGAGATTATGCCTTGCTGAATTTATTCTTGCAGCCCAAAAGTCCACATCCATTTTTCCAAATTTCTCTCTTTTTCTTGAATTTATCAAAGTTGTATTAGTCAGCTTCTTCTTGTAATTGAAGCAAAGAATATAGAGGTTTTCAGATTTTGTTGAATAAGATACCTAAATCAAACAAACAAAATAACAACAGATGGTTTCCAAGATTTAAGATGAAAGAAGTGTGGCTGCTTTTGTTAAGCTTCTAAGAACAAAGATGATGGGATATTGTGTTGTGCTATTTTGTATTTTAGTGTTGGAAAAGTTTATACTCAAAAAGAAAGGTAGGGTGTGGGGTGGGGTGGGGTCAGTTATTTTGGTAAAGCTTTTCTGATACACAAAAGCTAGATAATATATTCTTGACACGTGTCCCCTATCCAGGGTAAATTTTTACTGACAAATTTCTCACTGTTAAACTGAACTAGGAAACCTAGTTAAGACAGCAGCCAGCAAGTCTAGTACTCCATAAGAATTCTACAAAAATACCAAGAATAATACTACAGCCGTTTCATTTTATATGAGTTATTTTTATATGGTATGAAGAAAAAAAAAGGATATTTAAAATTGTGATATAAATAAATGAAAAATATTTGTATGACTATATATTATTTTTTTAAGGGCAAAATAGATATTTTAAAAATTAATTATTAATATTTAATATAGAAATATGTTATTTTTTAAAAAATTAACTAAAAAAGAAAGTGAATCATATAATATAAATTGAGAGTAACATTTATAGTCTAGGTATACTTTGTATAACAAATGTATAATAAATATTCCATTATTCAGTACTTAATAATTATATAGTGTTTTTTATTGTAGGCTTTGTTGAGTTGCCGTGTAATGTAAAATTTCATTCACACAAATGTAATTATTGACTCACAAATAGTAGGAGCAATAACCAATCTAAATTGAGAGAAAAAGACAAATATGTTAGTGGTGGAATTGACCTATAATCCTATTAGTAGTATCAGTATATGCTTTAATCTAATTATTTGAGTTAGATTTTGTTTAAGGAATTTTTCGTAGCTTAATTAATTGACTATTTAAATTTTCGCCTTTTTGATGAAGATTCAGTTAATAAAAACTTTAGGGTTTTAAAATATTTTTCATTCCGTCAAAATGGTAAATTCCAAAAACAAATTTTGTTTAAATAAAAAAGTTGCTTACTTAATACTGAAGCATATGTTCAATGGAGTATTAGTATATAGTTCATTTTATTTATATTATTTTGCATATTTGACCCCGGCAAACTTTTCAATTAAGTTTCCTCGCAATCTAAAAGTATTTTGAAAAGATGCAAAGAAAGGCCAAGAAACGTCCAAAGGTCAATCTGATTTAGGGTGACAAAATTAGCATGATTTTGCTAATCTGTTAAAGTTTGAGCAGGTTAATAATTCATTTATTTATTAATTTAAGCCATCTTGATCCATTCAATATGTCCATTTATGAATTAGACTAACTTAATAAAATAAGTAATTCAATTTAACCAATGAAAAACCTTAAATAATTTTTTTTGCTCGAATAAGTCGTAAAATATAGTTATGGAATTTTTCTTTTAGATAATTAAGTAACTAATAAATAAAGAAATTAAAATTATGTAAGAATTGGATAGGTTGGACATTCATATTGATCAACCCGGCCAAACAACAATTACATGTTTATTTACTAGCTCAAACTTATTTTAATTCACGCAAATTCACCTCAACATTTCGGATTAACATCCTTTAAATACAATAATTAAGTAGCTATTGTAAATATAAAAAGCTTAATTAATAATGAAATAAATAACGTAGTATACCTAAACCTTAAAAGGTTGGTGACTCAAATAATACTAGTTAGGTAAATATGGTGGTAACAAAAAGGGGAAGTAATTAATAAGAGAGTTGGCCTAAAACTACTTTATTGTCAAAGATAGCGACTAAGTGATTATTGTCCCTTAAATAATTAACATTAGGACGGTGTAAAGTACCCACATGACCAAACAATCACACAAAACATTCATTATATAATTCCTTTAATTTCTTTTCTGCTTCTTTTGGTGGGATTAGGACATTAGGTGTGTGAAAAAAAAACTATTGAGTATACAAATGTTTTGTTCCTATTTATTTTTTCTCCAAAGTATACCTTTTTTATTTTGGAAGTATTAGTGGCAAAGGAGTTGAATAAAAATAGATTTGCATTCTCTGAAAAAATGACATAAATAGTCTCTTAACTATAGAAATAGGTCTAAAATGATTCATTAACTATACACTTATCGGAATTAGTCCTTTAATTATTCAAAAACTTATCAGCTTTGGTCCCTTAACTATAAACTTACTGGTTTTAGTCCCTTAACGATAAACTTACCGATTTTAGTCCTTTAAGTATTAAAAAACTTATCAGGTTTGGTCTTTGTCCATTTTTTAATACAAATAACTTCACTTAATATTAATGGAATCCATGCCTCGAGAAATTAAATCCTTTAGCAACTTTTTCTGTTGTTTCTCTCTCTCCGCTACTTTTTCTTCAAAATAACCTTATACGAAGAACCTTAACCTCAACGATTTAAAATAAAATTCACGAGGAAAGAAAATATAAGTCATATTTTTATTCAATAGAGGATAAAATGAAGCATATTATTGCTACTAATGACTTTAATATGCTAAACTTTATTATAAAAAAAATATTATTACCCGTTAAATCCAAAGTTTATACTCCAACGACTTCATTGAACAAAATTTGAAATTTATAAAATAGTAGATTTGCAATTTTTAAAAAAAAATATATCAATTTCATTATTTTATTCATTTTATTTTACGTAAATAAATTTGAGTAAATTAAATAAAGTCCGCATTGACTATCATATTCAAGTCATTAACAACAATTATATGCTTAATTTTATCCTCTATTAAATAAAATTAGGATTTATATCTTCTTTCCCTGTTAATTTTATTTTTGAATCGTTGACGTTATTGTTCTTTTCACAAGAGTAGTTTGAAGAAAAAAGGGTGGGGATAGAGAAACAACTTAAAAAATGGGTTAAAGATTTAATTTTACAAAGATTTTCGTTAATATAAACCTAAACTATTTGTATTAAAAAAATGGACAACGACTAAACCTGATAAATTTTTTAATACTTAATGGACTAAAATTGGTAAGTTTATAGTTAAGGGACTAAAACCGATAAGTATATAGTTAAGGGATCAAAGCTGACAAATTTTTGAATAGTTAAAGGACTAAATCTATTAAGTGTATAGTTAAAGAATTATTTTAGACCTACTCTTTAGTTAAGGGACTATTTATGTCATTTTCTCGCATTCTCTTTATCTATTCAAATTAGTCTTCCAGTGTTGTATGTGTATATATGCGGTTGATCCAAACATAATTTCAATGTTAATAAAGCATATTTTTTTGCGTAAAGAATGATACATTGAAGCAAAAGTTTTTATTATTTCAGTTAGTATTTCGAAATAATTTCATTTCAATTTTATTTTTTAAAAAAGGCAGAAGCATTACCAATTGTATCACTGTGTGATAGAGTAATCCAAATAACCTTTTATGAATAAAAAACAAACGTACTTATGCCGCAATATGAAATGAGAATAATGAAAAACAAAATATTCTCAAATGAAACAAAATATAATTTGTTGATAGTAATTGGATTATTTAAGTCATGGGCCTAGTCTAGCCGGAAATGGTTTTCGGGCCATATTGAAGAATTTGGGCCAAAATGGTAAGATCTGTTCAAATAAAAGCCCATCACACAGCACAAGTTAGAACTTAGAACATGAGGTAGTGTTTCAAATTGGATTACCTTTATAAATGATAATAAATGAGAATTTCCACAAATAACCACTATAATAAATTAAACTTAATTGTGCCCCATAGCTGTAGTTTGCATATTTATGAGTTATAGTTATAGTTAAGTTGTCTTGTTTGTATAATTTACAGGCGAGTTTATATAATTCACAAGTGAGTTTGTAAAGGAATTGAATAAATGCATTAGTGTACATTAGTGAAGTTAGTTACAAGCTGTTACATTATACATTGCAATGTCAGCAGTGTGAGTAGAATAGTTTGTTAGAAAAGTTAATTATACACTGTAGCAGTCAGTTAGGTAGTAGCTATTCAAGTCGGTTACAATAGGATTGTATATATATATCCTTGTATTGCATTTGTGATTAATCAACACACATAATTCTTTTCATTCCTCTCAATGTTGCTCTCATCCATGGATCTTGCATTGATCCAGAATTATCAAACTTAACAGAGTTTGTATAATTCGCAAGTACGTACGTTTGTATAATTAAGCTATTTTTGTAAGAAGCATATGTGGCGCGACCTCTATTTATCTTTTAGTTTATTGTTGGAATACACAAATATCACCGAGTGTTAGCTAAGCTTCCGTGGTTTGAATATAAGAGCAAACCTAGCCCATTTTAACAATAACGAAGACATATTTGACTTCAACTATTAATAAATGACAAATCTATATCATTTCACACAGTTCAACAGGAAATTTTGCCCTTTAGGCCCATCTATCTAGGGTTTACAAACTATTGCCGTGTGATAGTGGACCTTGAGACTATTACATCGAGTAAATGATTATGTTAGTGTTTTTCTTTTTTCCAACAAATTAAAGTGGTCAAATATATACTTTAATCAAGTGAGAACATATCTCATTATTAAGCAAAAAACAAAGGGATTAATGATTGCAAATGAGAAAAAAAAGAGTATGTTTTGTAGCATGACGTTTCGAATAGCAATAGGTGAAGCTGTTGTCTCAGGTTTTCTAGGCAAATTACTATTCTTCCAGCTAACTAATATCAACTACAGTTAAAAGATACTCCTAAGAAAACAGTAATAATAAAACCAATCATGAAAGTTTATAATCAATAATGTTCCAATATTAATGTGTAAGATTGATGTCAATGTAGTTGAATTGGTGAGCTGGCATCATGTATCTTAATTCATATTATGTGTGTTTTAATCAATTGTTGCAATTACAAATGACCTTCTTCCTTTTTTTTTCATTTTCAGTTTACAAATTTACACTAGTCACTACAAAAAGTTTAATATAATTGATGACCATACTGATACAGAAATTCATTTATTTTTTTAATAAATAAGCTTTAATTAATTAACATGATTAAGTGAAAAAAAACCACACGCCTAATGTCATTCATTTATTAATTTGGAGCTAGTTTGAATCACAATTTAAAATCACATTGATATGAAGTTGAAATTTTATTTGGGCAAGCAATTTGGATTTTTTGAGTTGTGTTTTTTCTCATAAATATGAAAAATTCCACAAGTTGTAAAATCTATCAAAATTTCTCCAATTCTTATACAATCTTACTTGTGCAAATCATAGTTCATAAATAAATATAAAAATATCTTAAGACACCCCATTGATAAATCACATATCTCCATTTATAAATAAATATTTATGATTATAAACTTAATTTCAAATATATATAATTTTGTAATGATCCACTGGTCAACAATACAATGCTATAATAGTAATAATTAAGTAGTTATATTTAATATATCATTTCACATTATGGTACATATATCTTTCACAGTGGGTCATTTCTTTTTTATATAAAATATAAATTTATGGGTCTAAGTTTTACGTTTTAAAAAAAATCTGAAATCATGATTTAGAATTTCAAATTATGTTTTTTTTTTCTTGAAGAAATTGAGATTTGAAATCATGATTTCGTATTACATTTCTAAACACAAGCTTGATAGTCTGTAAGGGACTAAGGGTAAAAACTTTACCTCACCATGGGTAAAATTGTCATGAAAATACTATCCATAAGGCAACTGTACTTCATTTAAATTCTTTTTACATCTTTTTAGATGGAATAAGCTAAAGCGTCAATTTAGTCAATAATTTTACCAAAAATAGAGGGGATACTGTCACACCTGAACATAGTAAGGTAAGTAAGCATGCTGAAAAAACAAAGTGCTTTAGTCACTAGGAAATGCCTCATCAGTTTGTCTTGAGAGAAGGCCCAAAATAGTTCCTCATTTTTGGGTTAAGACTCAAAGTCATTCTTGAATTTTCACATGAAGCACTAATAGTTCCTCATGTCCCTCATGTTTGTAATATTGGTGCACTTTTGGTCCTCCCCTAAACTTTTGCCTATTTTTTAACATTAATTTTGTTCATAATTTTATGTAAGGAATGTCCCATCGTCTTTTTATATATTTAGTAGAAATAATAACTCTATGTGAGAGAAGGTGAGAAGAAGAATACCTCGTTCTGTTCGGTATAAATATTACTGCAGCTTAACTAGGAACATTTTAACATATGACATTGCAAGAAAAGAAAAAATTGTACTATTGCACGTGAAATCGTCGTGATGAACCTCTCGACTTTACTTGCAATACGATTTCTACTAAACAAACAAGGTGTTTTTCTTCTCTCAATCTCTCACATGGAGTTATTATTTCTACTAAATATATAAAATGACGATTAAACATTCCATACATAAATTATGAATAAAATCAATGTTAAAATATAGGCAAAATTTTGAAGGAGGACCAAAAGTGCATCAATATTGCAACATGAGGGACTATTGATGCTCCAGGTGAAAACTCAAGAATGACTTTCAGTCTTAACTCAAAGATAAGGAACTATTTTGGGCCTTCTCTCTCGTTTGTCCTCTACCAAAGATAGTGTGTCAACATTTTGTAATCAACTTTTCTTTCGTNGAAGAAAACTGAAAACAAAAAATCAGATAACACATTTGTAGTTAACTTTTTGGTACATCTAGTTCAATAGAAACAACTTTATATTTAAAATTCGTGGTGAACCTTAAATAACAGACTACTTACAAATAATTAAAATAGCAAAAAATCTTAAGCACTTNGAAAAGTTGATTACAAAATGTTGACACACTATCTTTGGTAGAGGACAAACGAGAGAAAAGGCCCTAAATAGTTCCTTATCTTTGGGTTAAGACTCAAAGTCATTATTGAGTTTTCACATGAAGCACTAATAGTCCCTCATGTTTGTAATATTGGTGCACTTTTGGTCCTCCCCTAAACTTTTACCTATTTTTTAACATTAATTTTGTTCATAATTTTATGTAAGGAATGTCACATCGTCTTTTTATATATTTAGTAGAAATAATAACTCTATGTGAGAGAAGGTGAGAAGAAGAATACCTTGTTATGTTTGGTATAAATATTACTGCAGCTTAATTAGGAACATTTTAACATATGACATTGCAAGAAAAGAAAAAATTGTACTATTGCACGTGAAATCGTCGTGATGAACCTCTCGACTTTACTTGCAATACGATTTCTACTAAACAAACAAGGTGTTTTTCTTCTCTCAATCTCTCACATGGAGTTATTATTTCTACTAAATATATAAAATGACGATTAAACATTCCATACATAAATTATGAATAAAATCAATGTTAAAATATAGGCAAAATTTTGAAGGAGGACCAAAAGTGCATCAATATTGCAACATGAGGGACTATTGATGCTCCAGGTGAAAACTCAAGAATGACTTTCAGTCTTAACTCAAAGATAAGGAACTATTTTGGGCCTTCTCTCTCGTTTGTCCTCTACCAAAGATAGTGTGTCAACATTTTGTAATCAACTTTTCTTTCGTCGCAAAATAAGAATCAAAAACTCAGTAAAAGAAAATAATACAAACATCATTTAATAATATGATAATTATTTGCCCTTTTCCCTCAAGGTTACTGTCAAACATTCTACTTGAAGCTAGCTAACTCGTCACCATGCATCCTTCATCACATTTATTTGTCTTTCTCAGTTTATGAAATTAATAATGTTTTGACACATGGAATCTGATGTGAATGTTGATTTGTCATTCACGCTCAAGCAAGTGAGCATCACACGAATACGAAAAGTCTTTAAAATATTTAAATACGTCTAGAGATCTGGATGAAACCTCGTGAAGTACAAGAATCAAGAATACTACTATCTGATACCCTTGAGTAAACACCTCATTCCACAAGTTCTTATTTGGAGTTAAGTTGCAAGAACTAATTAAATAATAAGTTTCATTTTGGCATCGTTAATCGTTACATTATGTCTTACAAAAAAATAATACATAAAGGATCTGAACAGTACTACTCGACCAAATTTATTTGAATAAAACAACAACTAACGCCAAAACACCAAATATAAATCCACTATATATCTTAGAATCAATAACTAGAAAAAAAGGTAAAGCCTCATCAAGATCCATGCACAAGATGAAACTTGTAACTCTCACAGTCTCACTCATATAGTAAAGAGAGAGAAAAAAAGAAAGAAAGATTACAACAACAAATAAAGAACTTAACAGGTACTTATCGGACCAGGAGTGCTTAATTCCCTTTTGCATGAACGACCATATCGGTCATTTTACTCTCAAGATTTCAACTCACCTTCAAGGGAGCTTCCAAACATCATATTGTTCTGTCGATTATCAGACTGTTCAGCTGACCTCAGAGGATTTCTGTCATCACCTAACATCTCATCTCGAAGACATAAATTGGTAAATTCAGTCACCATAGTGATCGATGGATAAAAATAAGATCACTCACTCTTCATATATTTGGGTGAAAAATTATAGAACACGCATATATAGTACTACTAGGTTGGTTGTGTAGTGGATCCTAAAATACGCATGCAAGGATTGTTTCTTTAGTGTTGCGGTGGGGGGGGGGGGGGGCACGTTTTAACAGGTAGGGGGACAAATTGAAAAGGATAAATAAAGTGGAAAGCTTTTCTCTTAAGACGCATGGAAATGTATATATGTGCCCTAAAGTTAAGGGGCTTTTTTCTAAAGTGTGCTAAAAAAGAACCTTTCTTCTAATGGTGTTTGAATTTCTAGCTCTTCTATGTTTCCTTTTTTCGGTTGGTTGTTGGAAAAAGGATGTGGTAACACATCTACAGCTTTTTTTCATTTTGGCCCCAATTAGTTTTAGTGGTCGCCCCCCACCCCTCTTTCCCCGTGATATCGAGCTCGAGTCTTGTAAATGTAATGAATCTCTAAATGAGAGCATCTTTTTTCTCGTAGTGTATCTCTAATGCGAATTCAAATTAATTAAAATCTATTCATGTGATGATATATATATCAAACACTAGGTGAAAACAAAAAAAAGTTATTCGTATTATGCTATATAAACAACGATCGAACCATCATTGAATCTTTTACAAGTGAAGGTGAAAATTCTTCATATGTTATATGCAGTGTGGAATAGAGTGTACTGGTCATGGATTTAATCAAACTTAATATTTTTAATATGGATTATATATTGGTATATATGTATATGTGAAAAACTATTAAAATATAAATAAATTAATATTGAATTATGAACCTATAATTTTATAAATACATTGAATTTGTCCATATTGAAAACCTTAAAGTAGAATCCATCAAATTTAATTATATCTTTATCTACCTGTGCTTGTATGTATCTCAAAAGTAGAAATATTTTCCAGTCGGAAAAGAAAGACGCAAAAGTAAAAAAATGCGGTGTAATTAGTCTATAACAAAGAAAATTGAGGGAATATGACTCATGAAGAAGACTTAGGGTGTGTTTGGTACGAGGGAAGATGCTATCTTGGAAAATAAGTAGATTTCTAACTTATTTTCTCATGTTTGGTTAGTCAGTAGAAAATATTTTTTAATGTTTGGTTGGTGAATGAAAAATCTTTTTTCAGAATTTTTTTTTAATTTTTTGGTTTGAGACTAAAAAAGATTCTTTAGGAAAATAATTTCTTATCCGAAAATCAACCTCGATAATTGATCTAGGATCAAACCCCAACATCAAAACTAGGACAAGACCCCGATGACCGTTTCAAAATTCGACACTGAAATTTGACCCAGGAAATTGTTTTTCAAAAACAATTTCTTTTTCTAAAAAAAAAAATTTGACGGGGTGGCAGGGTTAGGTGGAGTGGGTAGAATAATTTTTTTTTTAAAAATGAAATAATATCTAAATTAGTATTTGAGGGGGAGGGGGTGGATGAGGAGATGAAATAAAAAAAAATTAAATACTTTTATAAAAAGAAATTTAAACAAAGGNGGGGGGGGGTGTACGTGAGAGGAAGTGATGGTGGATAAGATAAATATTTTTTTGGGGATTATAATTTTTTAATCTTTAATTTTTACTTATACTAATAATTTATTTAATTTTTGTCAAGGAGAATATTTTGTCTATGTGGAGTGTGATATGACTATTTTTTAAATAAAAAAGAGAGTGTATTAAACACACCATGGTGAGAGTGATATAAAAGAGTGAGGTGTGTTTCTCAAACTAATAAATAATAATTTAAGTATGAAAGTAAAAAAAAGGAATAATTTAATTGTGTTTTTAATACTTATCTCAAATCTTTATAAAATAGTATAGCTAGAAATAGAAGAGGTGAGGTCACCAACATTAATATTTATATTTTCTTATCATTTTTTTGTGGTCCATTTTATCTCATTTTTTCAAATACAAATTAAATAAATTCATGAGAAAAAAATGAATCCAATGCAAGCACAAAAACAGTACGTATTCGTTGGTAAATGAAAATTTCAAATGACTTTCAATTTTCATAGTACAATTTTTGTATTCAAACACCACATATGATACAATTAGTTTCAAACTTCTATGAATGAGCTACTTAACATATTAAAAGTTAATTTTGTTTTTATTGATCAATTAATTTTTTATCTCTTATAAATAAATATACGTTATTAAAAATTTAATTATCAGAATATCAATAAAAAAATATTATTTGTGCATCTTATTATTAATTGTACTTGATAAAATTCATTAAAATTTTAAAATATTTCTTTTAAAGTAAATAGATTTGCAAATTGTTTAAAAGATTTGTATTAAGGAGAAGGAGAGAATGGATGAAAAATTTAAAGTAATTAATTTAGGCTATATTGATACTACCACTACAAATTCTTACTCATATGTCACCACACACACGCACAAAAAAAAAAGGATGAGCACACAAAAATGACAAAATATGAACTCATAATTTTAATAGGCTTCTTTAAGAACATTCTCCTAAAGCTAAAACCAAACAACAAAAAAAGCACTTGCAAAATGAATATTATGCCTAATAAAAGAGAAAGCCATTGAGTTAGTAAATTCAATTTAAAATCGAGAAATTAGATCATATGTTATATCCCTCGAAGGATATTCTATCAAATAACTCACATCACATATATTACATCTTTAATTTATTCAAATTATGAGCGTATCATATCAACCTATTCTTAGACCAATTTATATATTTTTCATGCTTTATACTGCATAAATGACATAAGTAAATTCTTAAAATATTCTTTTTGTTATTGTAAATTTAATTTAGATATAAGGGGATTAAATTATTATTTTCATATGTTTACATACAAATTGAATTCTATAAATGAATTAAATCAATATAAGAATACTTTCGTAAGAACTTAAATTTAGAAATGTAAGTTTATATTAACATTCAGTAATCAAATAACTTAGTAATTATCACAAGTTTAAGTGTAATTTCGAAGATGACAAATTCAAAATTAATTCCATAAGATAAAAAATGATGACTTATTAATCTAATAACGTATGGTGATTTTTGAAATCAACTTGTGGACAGATGATTTTTCAAAACCAAAGAAACTTAAAAAAATAGAATAGAACGAAATAAAAAGATCAATGTGTCTTATATGCTCTACATTTTTTCAGCTTTTCATAATCTCAAAATAAAATTAAAAATATAAATAAAATAAAAGTTTCACTTAAATAAATAACTTGAAAAATGAGGAAAAAGAGTTTCTTAATTTCCTCTATATTCTTACTTAAAAGAAAGGACTTTGACTTCTTCATGCAAGGTTACAATCTTGGGTACATTTTGTACCTAAAGGGGACATGGAAATGTCATTTCTTAATCCAAATTTTGAACGAAAAATATAAAACTCTAATTAAAAGAAGAGTACAATGTCTCTACTCATCAATTATCAAAATGTAGGGTACAAAGTTGCCTTTGTTAGATGCATTTTACCTTTCAATGTGGAATTTCTCGATGTGAATTTGAATTTTGCCAGATTCCAATATGAGTAACAGACACCGAATGAAAAGCCAAAAAAAAATAACAAAATGTTAAATCATACCACTTCTCTCTTTTCCTATATTTTGTGGTGAAATTACAAGGAAATAGTTTTAAAAAATAAATAAATTAAAAGTTAACACCATAATATGGATGTAGCAGCTAGAGTAATGAAAATCAAAATGAAAAATATAATACTGTATTTTGTATTATTGCATAACATATTGATACAAGATTCACCTCAAGTGTGTTCTTATCTCTTTTTTTTTGTCTCCGGCCAATGTTGATGCAATTTTCTCGAAACCTCTTTTTATACAAATTGTGATAAAGGCTTTTGAGTTTCTAATAGAATCAGTTTTATTTTTAAATATTTCATTATCTCTATAATTAAGGAGTTGCAAGAAAATGGATGTTTTTTATGAAAAGAATCAGTTTTATTTTTAAATAGGTATGCTAGATGGTCAGAAAATTTGGCAAGAATTTGACCAGAAATTTAAAAAGTCTATAATATCCTTTTTATTTTAAAATAAACTGTTCTTTTTTTCATTTTTAATTAAAATGTATTAAAGTTAAAAGGGTAAAAATATTCAAAACGGTAAAATAACATAATGTGAAATATGCTATTTTAACATTCTAGCCAAATTCTGCCCAAAAGGAGTTTTCCTTTTAAATATTTTAATAATTCTGGCCAAAAGGAGTTTTCCTTTTAAATATTTTAATATTCCTATAATTAAGGAGTGCAAGAAAATGGATGGTTTTTTTTTATGGAAATCTGTAAATGTAGGAATTTAAGGAAAAAATTGAAATGTCAATCATCTCTATAATTAATGAGTTGTAAGAAAATAAGGAAGGAAATAAATGACTATAATAAGGAAATTTATAGTCAAAATATTTTTTATTAATTTTTTAGTTCGAAAAATTAAAGAAAAAGTTCAAAATTCTAAGAAGAAAAATAAATAGTGATAATGCCCAATGAGACGTGCCACCTCACTTTTTTAGTATTCGACTTTATATAAAGAAAAAGTTCAAAATCCTGAAAATTTCTTGCTAATGTTGTTTGTTTCAGTCAAACGCAATCTTTTTTAAGTTTTGTAAAATTAAATGTAATCAGATACTTTAGAGTATACAATGATTTTTTCCCTAAAAAGTCTTGTACACTTTAATTATTTATATTTTTTTCCTAAAAAGTCCTGTACACATTAATTATTTATTTATCTTAACATGTTCATCAATTGAAAGAAGGGGTATATAAAGTGCATATCACAACATAAGTTATGAAACAAAAGCATCTGACCATTCAAAATGGCACACTCATACAACTTTGCCATATTTATGATAGTTTCACTACTACCCATCTCCTTCACATTAACAATTGTGAAAGCTGATTTGATAGATGAGATTTGCTCGAAAACAGTAATCAAGGATGTATGCTATTATGCTTTAAGGGAGGATCCTCGATCCAAAGGTGCAAATCCTGAAGACCTTATGGCAATCGTAATAGACTTAACACAAAAGAATGCAACATTCACATGTAATCTTGTTAGCACGTTGCTTAAAGAGACAACAGATCCAAAATTAAAGACGCGATATACTTTGTGTTTGGGAAATTTTAATAAAGCAAGTAATATTCTTGTAAAATTTCCAAACTTATTAAGGTCTAAAGACTATTATGGTTTGAGTGCTAATGCTTCTGCTGCTATACGTGAACCTTCTAATTGTGATAACAATTTTTTAGAACCACCGGTTGAAGTGCCCGAACTCAGAGAAGCTAGTGACAATCTTCGAGGACTTATCGATGTTATTTTGGTTCTTGTTGGCTTTTTGTAAGGGTGATGCATAGCAATTTATAGACTTATATGCAATGTATTGAAGCTGATTATAGAAAAATATGAAAGTTATTAAATCATTACTAAATGCTTCCCTTCTTGAATTTGGTTCAAGCGCTTAATTGCATTGTTTTAATAACGAAAAACTGTATTTCTTATTTTTTGTGGAACATTTTAAAATTATTTCTTACTTTTTTTCCTTTAAGTTTTCTGCTTTTTTTTTTTTTAACTTTATGGATTCTAAACTTTGGGTAATGACATTAAGTGTTAGTGATGGTATTCTGAATTAATTTTAGCTAAATTTCTTAATAAAAAATGAATTTTAACTTAAATTGGTTTGGTCGAACCTACACATACCTCCCCTAGGTGGGCCATGGGAGACCGGTCAAGGTATACATAAACAGTTGCACGGCTACACAACTTAAATCATGAAAAAACTATTCACAAAAATAAAAAATCATACAGAAGAAACCAAAAGATCGAAGAATAAACTATATATATAAATCAAAAATCAATAAATCATTCGGGGAATATATATATATATATATATATATATCGATTCTCAATCACACATATATATACTAAGTACTTCTTCAAAATACTTGTCATTCTTAGTAAAAATATTTAATTCAAAATATTTGTTATTTCAAAAATTGTAGATAAAATTAATCAAAATTTTCATTTTTTTCTTAATAGTAATTATTCTTGAACAATATAAACACTTCAATTATGACACATAATTAAAATAAATATTCAAGAAGAAGAATTATACCATAAGACATAAATAAAGATTAAAATAATCAAACACCCCTTCTAATGAACTGCCTTTGCTTTATTCTCATAGTACTACAGAATGTGAGAAAGTGAGTTCATATATTTTCAAGTGATTAATTTTTTTTGAAAATACAAAATAGATGAGATAATGAGCTCTTTGTTTTTTTAGGTATTAAATAGTTAATACACTAAGAAATTATTACACAATGAGAGGCTCAAAGAGCAATTTGGAAATCTGATTTTTAATGTGAGAATTTTGAATTCCATGCCCATCTCCATGCTGATACATGCAGTGTGTTGTTCTTGAAAAATTTAACACAATTCTAATGAATTCTTCAGAAAATAGCACTTCTTTTCTAATTTGGTCTTTGTTCATTAGTTCCCACATCTCCTTTATCAATAAATTGATGTGTTTTCTTGCCTCTTCTTCGGAAGCACTCTTCTCATTCATGTAACATTGCATTGACTTTGGAACATCACCCCTATTTAATTCATACTAAATAACAAAAACAATTATATATATATATATATATATATATATATTTTTAAAAAAAAAACGAAACAAATAGAGTATCTAAATTAAGTTATTTTAAATCAATAATAAGAACACACCGATGATGTCCCCAAATCATCAATGAAACGACTAATTGTTGCAGATCGACGAATTATGTCTGGATATTTGTCTAAGGATTCCAATGCCTCAATGGTAATTGGATTGGAGACAAAGATGAATGCATGGAGTAACATCACTGCAACTGCAATTGAAATCCATCCATTATCCATGTACTCTTGCAGCGTTGGCTTATATCCATTGTAGTACCATTTTGCTTCTTGTAAGTAAGCTTTGCACAAATCTGCAAACTAATTAATCGTAGTTGTTTTAAATAATACTGCAAGTACATAAATGGATTAAATATTGTCTTAATTTGATGTTTGGGGGCAGGGGCCATTGTCGCATGGATTTAATAGGTTCAACTGAATCCAACTTTGTGTTACATAAAGTATACTAATTATGAATCCATAATTTCAACGTTGAATCGATTAAATTTAAAAGTTTGCAAAGTAAATAGTAATTTTACTTGTTTTGTGAGATAGGGCAGGACATTGATCCCTTGCTCTTTGAGAATATGATAGGCCATTTCATTGGTAGTATTCAAGAGTGAAAGGTAACATATTTTCGTATAGTCAGGAAGCTGTTCCATTGCTTTTACATCCCATCTGAATTTACATTACAAAAAAATCAATTTTTTTCTCATCACAAACAAGCTGACTAGGATAATAAAGTAAATAATAATAATAAAATAAGTGAATTTACAGATTGCGTGATTTTAACGGACGTTAGGAAACCACCGTAATTTATAACGGCAGCCAGCCAAATAACCTCCACAAACAGTTTGCGTCGGACAATATTGCGTGTTTTCAAAACGGCTGTGACTACGATTTGCGGGGCCATTGAGCGCCGCAATACAAATGGAGAAGTATTGAAAATACTCTAAAATTTGACAAAAATTATTAGTTTTGTTTCCAAATTATTGATGATAAAAAACACTTATCTAGTTGACTAACTGAACTCAAATATATCTCTGATCTGCCATATGACATAATAAGTGGTCTCAAACTATTTTAGGAGCATATGACTCTTAATAAAAAGTAGAGAGAAGTGTTGAAAACACTCCTAAACTTGAAGAGAACTTAGGGGTGTATTTCACTCAAATTTCAAGATCATGAGTGTATTTAAGTTCAATACGTACTTCAGTCAGCCAAGTACAGGGGTGTCTTTAAGACTGTCAATAGTTCGGGAACGAAAGTAACAATTTACGCCAAGTTTAGAAGTGTTTTCAATATTTTCTCATTAATAAAATTAGTACTAAAAATGATTATGATTTTCATTAAAAGTTAATAACTGACCTTTCAACGGCATGAGTAAAGATTTCCAACTCATCAAGAGTGCCATAGACATCGTAAATGTCATCTATGACTGTTATTAGAGCTATGTTTTTTGTCAACATTCTTCGACACAAGCTGTGTTGAGGCTCAAATACTAATCCCACTGACCAAAAAAAGCTTTCCACCAATCTATCCCTTGAAAATGACAACTTTTCAGCCAAGCATGTGCTCTTCCACCACCTTTACATTACGTGAAAATAAATATATGATGCACGTATGAGAGAAATTCTATTGTACATGTTATAAAAAGGAATTTAACTTTGAATACGCGAAAATTATAATACTATCAAATGATCTAAAAGATGTCTCACGTTGATAGAATTCTCAAATCTTGTTGGTATGTTGCTTGAACAATGTTGAAGTCCAATTTAGCAAGCTCGAGCAAAAGAGGATTAGCATTTGGCATTCTCTCATAAATGCTTATATACCACTCTGTCTCTAATCTTGGCATCATCCAATGTCTTGGAATTTTCAAGGCATGTTGGACTAATTCCATCAGTAGTATATCATTATCTTGATCTCCACCATAATTGTCAACATAATTTTTCAGATGTGCCATTGTGAATCTTGTGGCATATTTCAAAGTGGTTTCAGTTTCCGTAGAGAGAAACGAATTCTAACAAACCTTTCGTGTCTTTACAAATACTCTGCTTCAGATTTCCATTCTCATCTTGAAATCGTCAAATATATCTAGAACATGAAAAACATACATTATATTGGTCAAATTTGAATAACAAATAAACTTACAGAATTCTATGTTCAAAATCACATAATGAGATTGACCCTCAAATTCTGAACTACATCTACATGTGTCACCTAAAGTTGGAATTTGGAACAAAAGAACTAAAATATATGAACCTGAAAGATGATGAAGCGATTATTAAAACTAGTATATACGACATACGTATTATGGTGAAGATGAGCGTGAAGAGGGTGTTTGTATCACGGAAAATCAATTTGATTTTATATTGGGGCGTTCAACTATAGAAGTCCCTCATCTCGTAAGGAGATTGATGGAGCAGTACTATAGAGAGATGAAGCGGGACTTACATATATGATGTTCATTGACCTAGAAAAAGCATACAACAAAGTTCCTAGGGGTTTCTATGGAGATTTTGGAGTTTAGAGGATCCATCGAAAACAATCTCTACCCTTAGAGGTTAGGTTGCATACACACCATCTTCCTCAAACCCCAGTACTCATGATCGATATTATGATGGATATGTTGTTGTTATGTACACATGACTACGTACGTACCTTGTGAGATATGAAGATGATGTTGTCTCAAGAGCCTAAACTTCAAGGCTATAGAGTGCAATGAATCTCCTGTGGCTATAGTACTAGTTTGGTCATGTACGCTCCTCAATATTTGCATAATTTCATCCTTGAAGTGGTAACTCACTCCAAGTCTTTCTAAATTATCAATCAACTCCAACTTAGCATCTAATTCTTGTATTGATCCCTCAACAATCATCATCAAATTCCTCTTAATTTCCTTCTTCAGTTTGTCAAACCGCTCCATATACTTATCTCCCTACACACACAATGCTAAAGTAAATTAATTATTGTCTGAATGATGCGACATAAATTAGAGTAACAAAAAATATATATACCGCATAACGATTGTTAACAGACTGAATATATTGAAAATCCCACATGGTAGGTTTGTAATTCCCTGAACGTCGTTGGATAGTATTGGGATTTGGCTCATCAGGTGATTTCTTGGAGGCTTTTGATACAACTAGTGATGATGGCTTCCCTCGATTGAAGGAGAAAAAACAAGTTGCTGGAGTTGGTCTTGAGGTGACCACATATAGCATCCCTACGTTGTTGAATAATATTGCCATTAATTATTCTCTAATTGTTCAATGGTTTAAAAGATATTCTTGCTAGATTGTTGGAGCTTCAACTAAAAGTTCTCATATATATAGAGAGAGAGATCCAAATTGTCAAACAAAGGTTTTTACCACGGTCAATCGGAAAATTACACTACACCAAAAACGATCTCTAGGGGTAATATATAAATGATAATAGTTTTGTTGTCACTAAATATGTTCTTTTAGAGAACAATAATGCTCTTTGTAAATATCTCTAAATGCTATAGCGATATTGGATCCAATCACAATTAATTAGTATCGGTAAGATTTTAACACTCTTTATTAATATTTATTGCCACTAAAAACTATTTTTGTGTTACTAAGTTTTTGCTATAAAACATAAATTTCTCACTTCATTCCACATGATAAAAGATAAATTTCCACTGAAATATTGTCAATAACCACAAGATTTTTTTCTATTCTCATTGTCAGTTATATTATCTGTGAAAATAGCCGCCAAACAAAAATAGCCAATTATTCAATTATAATAATAACTGTGTATTCACCGATAGTAACTAATATCCACCATGTAAGGTAGAAATAACAAATCAACATATATAGATGCTTAATTATACTTTGGTTTTAGAACAATTTAAAGAACTAATTAATTATACGGCACGTATCTATTATATTGTCCTATAGTTGCCCACTAGAACCATGAATCCATGATATAATCCAAATACTCAATTCGTCTTCAAGTATTCAAATATCTAAGGAAAATTAGAGAATTCTCAAATTCATTTTGTGTATAGCTTTTAGATCGTAACGTCTGAAATATAATTTTCTACTTTTGAGAATAAGATTTTGAATTTTTGAAAACTTTTTAGTGAAATTGATTTTCTCCATAGTGGACGTGTCACATATCAAATATTGTGAAATTATTTATTTTCATTAAATTTGCCTACTATTTGCAGTTGCGTTCCTCATGACATATATAGAAGCATTTCTCGTCCGTCAGCTACCCAAATACAATTATTTTGGCCCTTCCATAGATATTTCTTGAATTTTTTCAAAAAACTCGAATTGTGTGAATTTTATTTCATGATGTTAGTGAAAAATTACAATATAACAGAATTATAAGATTACGATTGAAAAATAAAAATGAAGAAATAAATCTCTTCAGGCTGAGGCGCGGATATCTCGCTCTCTTTAAGGAGATTCAAGCCCACTGCATGCAGCAAATGTTTTACACCCGTCCAACAGTAGTCCTCTTGACTTGTCCCCTCCAGGATACAATAGCCTTTGCAAAGTATAACTCAACAACTCTGGACAAGAGTTGAGTCCAAAGCTCCACAAAAAAGAACACCTCCCTTCAACTAATAAGAACTCTCTTTTTGACAAACTTAATGCACTATATTTTTCTTGTGTTTTGTGTATCTCAAACCAAATGAAGACCACCACTATTTATAGTTGGGGATGTCTTCCTAGCAATGAATAGGAAGATAATGGGGATGGTAAATAATGAAGATAAATGACTAGGAGCAGCGTTTTACCCTGTGCGAACCAAAGGGTAGCGAATGCGGGTTTCCCTTGTAATCATAAAAAGATAAATGAGGTTACATATATTACATAGGTTACAAAGAATAATGGAGGAATAAAGAGTGAGATAATCGAGATTGAATATGGAGAAATAATGGCCATAGTAGACCACTACTCATTCTGCCAAGAAAACCAACGGACAAGTACCATTACACATTCACTAAACGTTTGACACTTGATAATAAAGATGACATCAAAAGTCATCAACTGCATGCCAAACGGTAGTAACGCAAATAATGTGTTATTAGGCAGAAAGCATGGCATTTGCATAAGTATAATAATATTAAAATGTATAATATTATTAAAATGCCACAACACATAATTTGACGGACTCAAAATAATTTATTGAATCAAAAACGTGTATCACTTGGATTAAGCATTAAAAAATATTCATAAAACTAGATTTTTCAAACGTCTGTACTGTTTATTAATATTGGATTCAATGTACTTTTTCTGAAATAATTTTTTATTCTGATTCTTTGAATGTTCAACCGAGGGGTTTTTGTGTTTTTGTTGAAGTAGAGATGACAGTCATGCATTTAAATATACTTTCGTGTAAAATTATGCAATTTTTTTTTTTTGGATTATTTCTACATTCAATGAATGAAGGTATCATAGATTGAAAACAGAATTATCAATAAAATAATCAAACATATCGAGAAAATTAGTAAAAAAAATTCTTTAGCAATTACCTTATAACATATTGTGAAGATTAATAAAGAAAAAAGTTTTTTATTGAATTTTGATGCTATTTCCATTAAGTGAGAATTGATATTTGTTCTTCTGTGTGAATAATTGAGATTTCCACCAAGCACGCCATTTAACCTCTATGACGTATGAGTGTCAATAATTAATATTATATCAGTTTTAGAAAATATGTAATTAATATTAATATTCTCATCCGTCAGCTACCCAAATACAATCATTTTGGCCCTTCCATAGATATTTCTTGAATTTTTTCAAAAAACTCAAATTGTGTGAATTTTATTTCATGATTTGACGGACTCAAAATAATTTATAGAATCAAAAAACTGTATCACTTGAATTGATCATTAAAAAATTATTCGTAAAACTAGATTTTTCAAACGTCTGTACTGTTTATTAATATTAAATTTAATATACTTTTTCTGAAATAAATTTTGATTATGATTCTTTGAATGTTCAGGTCGGGAGGGATTTTATGTATTTTTTGTCGAAGTAGAGATGAAAATTAGGGGTGTACATGACGGGGTTGGTTCGGATTTTTCAAATATCAAACCAAATCATCTGTGTAAAATTTTTTAATTTATAAATCAAACCAAACTAATAAAATTTGGATTTTTTCGGGTTTTTCAACCTCGGGTTGGTTCGGGTTTTTCAAATACCAAACCAAACCATTGTGTCGAATTTTTAAATTTATAAATCAAACCAAACTAATAAACCTCGAATTTTTTCAGATTTTTGGATTTTTTCGGTAAAGTTTGCATATAAACATATAATTAACTGGTGCTCCAAATATTTCTTTAGTCCAACCAAAATACAATTATCTAAGGTGTTTCTTAAAAAAATAACACAAAATATGGTATTAGTACTGATGACACAAAAATATTCAATAAAAAATAATAATGAAATCATCATATAAAATAAATATTGCAAAGTCATAATTTAAAAGTACTAAATCATGCTAAAATAAGTTTAATAAGTATTAGTTACATTACTAAATATTTAAGGAAAATTAAAATTAGATTATGTATTTTAATTGTCTAAACCAATGTAAAACTAAAGAACAAATATTCAATATTATTGTCATTCTTAGTGTTGAATTGATTTTCTTTTTGCATTAGTATTAATTTGATTTTGATTTAAGTTTTATTATAATTATCAACATCTATGAACTATAATCTTTATTGGGCCATTCCGAATTCTAAGTTTTAAACTAGAAATAATATATTAAAAGATAAAAACTATGAAATAGTATAAGAAATATTTTAAAATTATATCAAAGTAAATATTTTTATGTATAAAATAAAATTTTAAAATTACATATATAATGTCGGGTTGGTTTGGTCTCGGGTTTTTTTTTTTTAGTTAAAACCAAACCAACCCAAATATAGTCGGGTTTTTTTTTGCAATACCAAACCAAGTCAAACCAAACCACTAGTCTAGTTTTTTTTTCGGTTGACTCAGTTTGCGGTTTGGTTCGGTTTTCGATTCGATTTTGTACACCTCTAATGAATATCATACATTTAAATATACTTTCGTGTAAGATTATGCAAGTTCTTTTTTAAAAATAAATTATTGCTACATTCAATAAAGGGGAAAGTGTCTGAAATATATTCGAACTTTGACCGAAATTGCTGTAACAATATCGAACTTTGAAAATGAACCTTTTACCCCATGCTCTATTTAATAGTGTATTTTAAAGGTACATGCTCACGTGGACATCATAAATATTGCATCATTATAAATAGTAATGTGTCCACGTGGCACATACATACATTTAAAATACACTATTAAATAGTGCAGGGGTAAAAGGTCCTCCATAAGTTTGATATCGTAACAACAATTTCGATCAAAGTTAGAGTATTTTAGTAAAAAAATTATTTAGCAACTTAGCGTATTGAGAAGATTAATAAAGAAAAAAATTCTTTGAATTTTCATGTTATTTGCATTAAGTGAGAATTGATCCTTGTTCTTCTGCGTAAATAATTGAGATTTCCACCAAGCACACCATTCAACCTCTATGACGTTATGTGTCAATAATTAGTATTAATACAGTTTTAGAAAATATGTATAAAAAATAATATCTTTTTAAAAAAACAAAGAGTTGAGTAGTGTGTACTATCAAAAACACATCTAAATTATTTCTTTACTTTGAATTTCATACCTAATCTATTGAGATTGTGAATTTCATGCCTAAACTATCGCTCTTTTTTTTTTTTTTTTTTTTTTTTTTTTTTTTTTTTTTTTTTTTAACCCTCCCTAGGTGCTCCCACCCCTTTTTGCTCCCTTGGTGACTCAAACTCACAACCTTCCGATTGAAAGTGAGGGGTGCTTATCACTCATTAATGGTTAAAACGCTTCATATGAGTGTCTCCCTACGCAAATAGCTAGGGAGATTTTGTTTGACTACCGAAGTATGATTAAGATTTTCCAATTGTTTGAAAGAGTATATTTATTGTTGACACCCAATTTTGACCCTCCACAATATAAATTAATCATTTCGAGCTTCTCCAATTTCAAACGATTTAAAATTATTAGCTTTATAAAATTTCTAAAAAAAAATAAAAAAAATAAAAAAATATTAATAATAATAAAAATAAATAAATAATAATAATAATATAGTTTGCAAGATTTTTAAATAGTTTGTCACTTTTCATAAAGTTTAGATGATATATATGTTTTACATAATCATGTATACAATTAGTATATTTTATAATTATTCGAAAATCGTCTCAAAAAATAATAATGTATATATATATATTATATTTTAAATATTAAGGATGGTTATAATTTTGAATTAATGAGTTTTATGGAATTCAAAATACTTTCAATTTATTTTTAAAATAATTTTATCACTTTTTAATAATAAATATGTACATTTTTGCAATCACGCTATTTTATAAATATTTGAAAATTATCACAAAAGATTTTACATTTTTAGTTAAATATCTTATTAATTTGCTTTAAGTTATAGCTATAATTTCGAGTTAATTAGTTTTGTAATAGAATTAATTAGTTTATAACTAAGTTCTTATTTTATTTTGTTGAGATTAAGAAACTCATTAATTAATTTATATTAATTCGTCTTATTTGGCTTTTTAGTCGAATCACCAATTAAACTCAATTTGGCTAACTTGTCAATTTTCATAGGCCATAATTGCAATTCTTGTGACTATTTCCTAATTTGCAAAACCTATCCACATTTTAACCCTATTTTCAGCCAAGAAATGGGCCTAATTCCATTTCCTAAACTAATCCCTCCAGCCCACACCCTTAGCTCCGACCCGGCCCAACTTTTTGTCATCAACAAAAAGACCCAGTAGATGAACATTACAGCAGCTTCCAAACATCCACAATACAATACATCATCCCATATGTATATACACAGTATCCCACCGCCCAACTTCGTCTTTCTCGCTGCAAATCAGCGATTCCAACAACACCCCGACCCCACTGCCACATGCTCGTTTTCTTCTTCCAGACGAAACCCAGAAGGCTAGTAAACGTCAACATCGACAGTCGCTCAGACCGAAAATCCCGCAGCAAATCGCGTCCTCCACTTCCCCTCTCCCATCTTTTCCGTTGAAAATTGGTACAATGGAAAATTTATTTCTGATCTCTTCGAGATTTTGATTTTTCAAATTGGATTCGGATCCATCTTTTCAACCCGATTTTCCCTCTAAATCGACCCCAAATTCCCCTATATATAAACCCCCACTGCCTTCATCAGAAGGGGGGTTAAGAGAAAATTTAAGAAGAGCTATAGAGTTGGCCATAATTTACTCACGAAATATAGGTTATCAAGGTCTGGGAATAGTCAATTTTACATTTTTGAAAAGTTCTTGGAAGACTCTAGTTTAAGAGTTTAGGAAAGTTTATTATTCGGGTTTCATTTGGATTCTCTTGGTGTGTTGTTCGAGCTTTGAATCCGTGTGTTGGAAAATTCGAAACCAAGCTCCCATTTGTCCCGGAATGCTGCTCCAAAGAAGGTAATTCTGCCTCTTCTTACATTTTATTTCGTTATGATGTGTTGTATGTCCAAGCTTTTACTACAGGTCCTACTATTAAGTGTGTTTGGTTCCTCGTCTTGTTGGTTTCTTTACTGTCGTTCTTATGAATGTCTCGGCACATGACTCGAGTTTTGATAAAGTTTCTTTGGTAATAAGATGCTAGTCGTTAGATTCGCTGGTTCAACGGGGTATCAAAATGATGTATTGTTCGATTGGTTTCGACTTTGAATATGTTATATGTATAAGTTTGATTGGTTATCCTCTTTATCGTTTTATTCATTATGATAGATTCTCATTTATATTAGCTCAACCTCATGTTATAACTAAATAAAATCTCTGCTTTTGCATACTTGAGTGTTGTCCATGTCTTGTTATTGTTTTGTTTCTTCTAGTCTCAAGGCATAGTGTCATTATAATTCGCTTGTTTCCATGATCCACAACCTCGATGCTAAAATCTCTCATCCTTTCCATGAAAAACATTGTTTCCTGACCATGTGAGTGTATTGGCATCTACATTCTATTTTATTATGTCAAATAAAGTTTATCTTCATGATAAGTATCGACTATTTGTACGATGTGATTAACGAGCTCAATAGTCAAAGTGTAAGATTGACCTCCTTGGCTTTCTCTGTTAAGTATTTCATTTCAAGCTTGTTGATAGTTTCATTATTGTGCAACGGTAGATGATTTCTAGCATTTAAAGTTGTCCAGCTTCAGTTTTGTGTAGCATTAATCATGTTTGAGAGTATGAGTAAGCGCTCTAAATTTGTTTGTTTGTTTATTAGTATCTAATGTAGTCCTTATATTTTTGCTAAAAAGAAGTAATAAAAAATCAATAAATAAATATTCTTTACTTTTCACATGTTGCCAGTTGTTGATGTTTATTGTTTATGATATGAATAATCACGGTTCCTTTCAATTATCTCTTTTAAATTATTTACTTTCCGAATTGATATCCTTCGTTTCTTGTCGGTGGGTGATACTTGAACCTAATGTGTATGAGTACGGTTGTCTCACATTACTCGAATGAAGCTTTAAATTTGTATGTCTGTGGGTTGCTTAGATACTAACGTATAAAGATAGATATCACTAGAGTTTCCCTTTTAGTGTTGGCTTATAGCAATATTTGTTGTTCAAATGCACTTGTAAACTTGTCCTTAGTTGCTAATAATCTGCTCGTTGATACTAGTTTGCATAATGTGGTCACTGCCACATAGAACTTATTCACTGATTTAGTTGTATTCTTCCATTTCAGCTCTCTTTTGAGTTATTTGTATTGTATAAGTAGTCTTTCATTATCATTAAATAGGCCTTATCTACATACACATCCTCCTTGCCTTATGTAGTTGTGATTAGTAATCAATTTGTTTAAGTTCACTATTGATCTTGTTTCATCTCTTTAGTAGATATTATGTATATTTTGTTTAGTTAGGAAACTTTCTCTAATGGCTTGTCCCATTCTTAATTAGTTTCCACAATTAGCTCTCATTTTTTAATACAATATCACCATCCATTTGTCTAGAAATATAATGTTATTAATTAGGTTCTCATCTCTTAAAAAATTTATGTGTCTACCTTCGTCTAGAGTTAATTACTTGATCATATATTTGATGGAAGTTTTACCTTTTCTTTTTTTCTAATTCTTCTCCTCCTCTTTGTGTGCATGTAAACCCCTTCCGAGTCCATGGTGGACTTCTCCTCCTAGCATTCTCGAGTTGAGCCATAAAGGCTTAATAATTTTTTTTCTCATCATTCAAGTCAGCCGGGCACATAAAACAGAAGCACAGGGCTGGAAACCCAGAGACAAGCCTCCAAAAGTCCTAAGATGGACTATATACATCCATTATATACTGTATACATTCAGTATACGTCAATATACAGGTCAAAAACGCAGGGATACAGGGCTGATGCGAAATGCATGTGTTTGGAAGCAAGATATACATGAGAAGGGCTGATATACACCAAGTGTATACAAAAACGGGATTGAGTAAAATTCCCAAAAACAGCAGCGAAATTGGCCCAAAAGGGGGCCCAAATTCAAATTTCTCCCTTACTCGCTAATTATTTAATTGTGATTATTTATTGTTTGTTGTTTAACTCTAACTTTATAATCGTAAATCAACTTAGTTGGATCCCCCAAAAGACGAGCTATTTCTCTGGGTTGTTTTGTTTCTAACAAATCTCATTTTATCAATTTTTGTATTGTCATTTATAATCTTTAGTCAAAACTTTCTTTTTTCTTTTATTAGTTTAAAATAGTTTTTTTATTCATAAACCAAAAATGACTCAAATAAAAACCAACTCATTTTGTTTCGTTAAAATTCTAAGTTACTTGTCTCTAATTCAAATATTTTAAATAGGGTCCCATTTTCTTAAAAAATAAAAATTGCTTTTTGTTTAATTATTTTTTCAAAGTTAATCTAATAATGTAAATTAATAATAATAATACTTACTTAGTCATTTTCTCAAAAGGTTTAGTCATTTAATAAAGGATTTTCATGCTTTAATGTATTAAATAGGTTTAAGTTATTTTAAAATGAATTAAATAAATTTTAATTAATTTTGTTTTATTAATAGTCTAATCACTTGTATTTTGAGTCAATTGTTCCATTTTGAATCTTTTTCTCTAAAAAAATCAAAATAAAATGTGTCACTTATTTAATTATTTTCTCAAAGTTAACTAAATATTGTAAATTATCATATTTTCTTTTATGTTAAACCATTTTCCTAAAAATAGTCAAAAGTGTATTTTAGTCAAGTCGTAGGTCAACCGCATGTTAGCGGGCACTTCGAATGCTTAGACCCTTCTCGAAGTGTAAATTGAACCCTGAACCTTCTTTGGTATTTTCAAATGATTTTTTCTGTTTAAATCTTTGAAAATTATAAGTTTTCTTAATTTCTTTAAAAAATTAAGTGGCGACTCTTTTCTAAGTATTTTTCTCAAATTGTTTTGTACTTAGAACATTTCAAAAAAGGTGATTTTTCTAGAGATAGTCAAATTACGGCACAACATTTATGACTCTTCAAATGGGTATATATATATATATTGACATTACATATATGGAGAAGGCTGAAGTCTGTTATTTGACCAACAAGAAGTAATAGCAAAATCATACGCAATTGAATATGATTTCTTCTTTTTATTTTTGGTTAATATATGATTAGATTCTACTTAATACGTACTTATCTCAACATATTCATCAATGCTTATATAACTAGGGGAAACAATTTCAGCCCATATTAATGAAATGAGTCCATTTTATTCATATTTAATGATTGGGATCACTCATATTTTAATTGGGTAAATATGAGCTTCAAGTTATTTTAAGAGTCTCTACAAATATGGTCAAAATGGGTAAAATATGGTATCCATATTGACCCATAATAGATCACTTAGTTTTCACTTCCACTCAAAATTCTTAATTGTGCTAAAAAATAAAATAAAAAAATTAATTTTAAAAATTAAATTAATTTTCAAACTTAATTGAAAAAACATATTTTTTTTTTTTGGAAATAAGGGTAGGTTGGTGGAAGGGGGCACCCAAGGGGGTGGGGGTAATTTTTTTTTTGTTTTTGAAAAACAAAAAAAATTTAGGGGTCGGTTGGTGGAAGGTGGGAGTTGTCCGGGGGAGGCGACAATTTTTTTATTTTTGAAAAAACATATTTATTTTTTTTTGTTTTTGGAAAACTAAAAAAAAAAATTA
>NC_064284.1:10526078-10589582 GCF_019186545.1 Solanum stenotomum | reverse complement strand
GGGGGTGAGGGGAGGGGGTAATTTTATTTTTATTTTTGGGGTCGGTTGGTGGAAGGTGGGGAGGGGGTGCCCAGGGGAGGGGGTAAATAGATGTCATGAAGTCCCAGTTCACTTAGTCAAGGAAATTTGGAGAGGTTTTTAAATGGGTTAGAACCATTTTATCCAAATCATATTTGATCAAATCTTTATTTACTCATATTCTATTTGGGTGGATTGTAATTCAAACCATTTTTGCTCAATTCATATTCAATCCATCTAAATCCGATCCAATCCAACCATTTGCCACCCCTGTATATAACTCGCTGATCACACCTCAAGTTATAACACAAAAACATTAATTTGTCACCATATATTCAAAATGGCACTTTCATACAACTTCGTCACATTTTTGATAGTTTTTCTACTATATATCAATCATTGTCACGTTAACTAGCGTGAAAAGAGACCTAATAGACAATATTTGCAAAAAATTAGGCGGTGTATTTATCTGCTTTAAGGGCGGATCCTCGATTCAAATCTTGAAGGTCTTGCAACTATCTCAATAGACTTATCACAAAAGAAGGCAAAATTCACTCATGATCTTGTTAGTACTTTGCTTAAACAGGCAACAGATCCAAATTTAAAAATACGGCACTCTTCGTGTTTGGAGAATAATTATAATGACACTATTAATGATCTTGGCGAATTGCCAAGTTTTTTGAAGTCTAAGGATTATTCATGCTTCGGATGGTCCTTCTACGTGTGATGACAATTTTTCAGGACCACCCTCGCTCTGAATCACCTGAACTAAAATGCTAGTGACAATCTTCAAGGACTTATTAGTATTATTTTAGTTATTAGCAATCAATTGACAGGAATGTTGCATGCATAGCAATTTATATATTTGTACGAGATATTGTAATCGATTTTAAAATGTGAAAGTTATTAAATTATAAATTTATGTTTTCATTCTCTAGTTTAGTCCAAGCATGAGCTACATTGTTTTAAATGCTATAACCACAGTTTGATTTAATTGTAACCCATAACAAACTATTGCCATTCGCCTCTTTCCCTGAAATTCTCGCTCGCCACTCTCGTTTTCTCGCTGGCAGTCTCTCACTTGCCTCTCTCACTTTTATACAAACTCAAATGTACAAAATGCGTTGTGTTTGTATAAAGTGAGAGAAAACTGTATATATACATATGTTTGTGTTCACCTCTCTCCCTAGAAAATCTCGCTCGCCTCTCTCACTTTATAGAAACACAAATGTATAAATTACGTTTGTGTTTGTATAAAGCGAGAGAAAATTGTATGTACAAACACAAATACATATATATACTAAGTACTCCTCCAGTTTCAAAATACTTAAACTATTTATGTCAAAATACTTGTTATTTAAAAAATTGTAGATAAAATTAATCAACTTTTTAATTTTTTTTTCTTAATAGTAATTATTTTTTAACACTATAAACACTTCAATTATGACACATAAATAGAATAATATTCAAAAAGATTATAACAAATATATCTTAAGACGTAAATAATGGTAAAATAATCGAACACCCCTTCTAATGAAGTGCGTTTGCTTTATTCTCATAGACCATAGTACAACAGAATGTGAGGAAGTGAATTCATATCTTTTCAAGTGATTAATTTTGTTTGAAAAAATTGAAACTCAAAAAATACAAAATAGATAAGAGAATGAGCTCATTGTTTTTTTTTTTAGGTATTACATAGTTAATGCACTATGAAATTATTACACAATGAGAGGCTCAAAGAGCAATTTGGAAATCTGATTTTTAATGTGAGAATTTTGAATTCCATGCCCATCTCCATGTTGATACATGCAGTGTGCTGTTCTTGAAAAATTTAACACAATTCTAATGAATTCTTCAGAAAATAGCACTTCTTTTCTAATTTGGTCTTTGTTCATTAGTTCCCACATCTCCTTTATCAATAAATTGATGTGTTTTCTTGCCTCTTCTTCGGAAGCACTCTTCTCATTCATGTAACATTGCATCGACTTTGGAACATCACCCCTATTTAATTCATACTAAATAACAAAAACAATTTTATTTTTTTTTTAAAAAAAATAAATGAAAAAAACGAAACAAATAGAGTATCTAAATTAAGTTATTTTAAATCAATAATAAGAACATACCGATGATGTCCCCAAATCATCGACTAAACGAATAATTGTTGCAGATCGACGAATTATGTCTGGATATTTGTTTAAGTATTCCAATGTCTCAATGGTAATTGGATTGGAGACAAAGATGAATGCATGGAGTAAAGCCAAAGGAATTCCAACTGAAATCCATGCATTATCCATGTACTCTTGCAGCGTTGGCTTATATCCATTGTGGTACCATCTTGCTTCTTGTAAGTAAGCTTTCCATAAATCTGCATACTAATTAATAGCAACTTCTTTCAAATAATACTGCAAATACATAAATGGATTAAATAGTGTTTTAATTTGTGATTTTGGGGGCAGGGGTCAATGTTGCATTGATTTCATCGGTTCAACTAAATCCAATTTTGTGTTACATAAAGTATATAATTGAATTCTTAATCCATAATTTCAATGTTGAATTGACCAAATTTAAATATTGGTTCTGCCTCAAAGTTTGCAAGTAAAAGAAGGGATAGTAGTTTTACTTGTTTTGTGAGGTAGGGCAGGACATTGATCCCTTGCTCTTTGAGCATATGATAGGCCATTTCATTGGTAGTATTCAAGAGTGAAAGGTAACATATTTTCATATAGTCTGGAAGTTGCTCCATTGCTTTTACATCCCATCTGAATTTATATTACAAGTAATCAAAATTCCTCATCACAAACAAGCTGACTAGGACGACGATTAATTAATTAAGAAAATTAGTACTAAAAATGATTATGATTTTCATCAAAAGTTAATTACTAACCTTTCAACAGCATGAGTGAAGATTTCCAACTCATCAAGAGTGCCATAGATATCATAAATGTCATCTATGACTACTATTAGAGCTATGTTTTTTGTCAACATCCTTCGAAAGAAGCTGTGTTGAAGCTCAAATACTAATCCCACTGACCAAAAAAAGTCTTCCACCAATCTATCCCTTGAAAATGACAACTTTTCAGCCAAACATGTGCTCTTCCACCACCTTTACGTTACATGAAAATAAATATATGATGTACATGTAACTTTGTATACACATAAATTATAATACTGATCTAAAAGATGTCTCACGTTGATAGAATTCTCAAATCTTGTTGGTGTGTTGCTTGAACAATGTTGAAGTCCAATTTAGCAAGCTCAAGAAAAAGAGGATTAGCATTTGGCATTCTCTCATAAATGCTTATATACCACTCTGTCTCTAATCTTGGCATCATCCAATGTCTTGGAATTTTCAAGGCATGTTGGACTAATTCCATCATTAGTATATCATTATCTTGATCTCCACCATAATTGTCAACATAATTTTTTAGATGTGCCGTTGTGAATCTTGTGGCATATTTCAAAGTGGTTTCAGTTTCCGTAGAGAGAAACGATGCTTCATATAATTCTAACAAACCTTTCGTGTCTTTACAAATACTCTGCTTCAGATTTCCATTCTCGTCCTTGAAATCGTCAAATATATCTAGAACATGAAAAACATACATTGGTCAAATTTGAATAACAAATAAACCCAACTCATGATCGATATTACAATGGATTTGTTGTTGTTATGTACATACTACTTACCTTGTGAGATATGAAAACGATGTTGTCTTAAGAGCCTAAACTTCAAGGCTGTAGAGTACAATGAATCTCCTGTGGCTGTAGTACTAATTTGGTCATGTACGCTCCTCAATATTTGCATGATTTCATCCATGAAGTGGTAACTCACTCCAAGTCTTTCTAAATTATCAATCAACTCCAACTTAGCATCTAATTCTTGTATTGATCCCTCAACAATCATCATCAAATTCTTCTTCATTTCCTTCTTCAATTTGTCAAACCGCTCCATATACTTATCTCCCTATACAAACAACACTAAAGTAAATTAATTATTATCTCAATGATACGACATAAATTAGAGTAACAAAAAATATATATACCGCGTAACTATTGTTAACGGACTGAATATATTGAAAATCCCACATAGTAGGTTTGTAATTCCCTGAACGTCGTTGGATAGTATTGGGATTTAGTTCATCAGGTGATTTCATGGAGGCTTTTGATACAACTAGTGATGATGGCTTCCCTCGATTGAAGGAGAAAAAACAAGTTGCTGGAGTTGGCCTTGAGGTGACCATAGATAGCATCCCTACGTTATTGAATAATATTGCCATTAATTTTTCTCTAATTGTTTAATGGTTTAAAAGATATTCTTACTTGATTGTTGGAGCCTCAACTAAAAGTTCTCATATATATAGAGAAAGAGATCCAAATTGTCACTATCAGAATTAAACAAAGGTTTTTACCGCGGTCAATCGAAAGTTTCACTACACCAAAAACTATCTCTAGGGGTAATATATAACTGATAATAGTTTTGTTGTCACTAAATATGTTTTTTTAGAGAACATTAACGCTTTTTGTAAATATCTCTAAATGTCGTTGGTAAATTGATCAAATTGGTTGGCAAATTTAGTTACCAACGGTAATTTACCAATAAATTTTAATTTTAAATACTTTCCGGGAAGTCCCACCTTGGGGAGTAAAGCGCTCCCTAACAAAATAAATTTTAATTTTAAATACTTTCCGGGAAGTCCCACCTTGGGGAGTAAAGCGCTCCCTAACAAAGGCGACTCTGTACCCAAGGGGAATCGAACTTGAGACCTCTTGGTTAAGGATGAAGGAATACTTACCACTCCACCACAATCCTTGTTGGTAATAAATTTTAAATACGTTAGTATGATTATTTGTTTTTTCTAAGGCGACTCTATACCCAAGGGGAATTGAACTTGAGACCTCTTGGTTAAGGATGAAGGAGTACTTACCACTCCACCACAACCCCTTGTTGGTAATAAATTTTAAATACGTTAGTATGATTATTTATTTTTTCTAATAAATTTACTAATTGATTGTTAGTTTGTTGGTAATAAATCATTCAAGTTCAATGTTAAGTTAGTAATTGATTGACAATATGTTCNCTTGATTGTTGGAGCCTCAACTAAAAGTTCTCATATATATAGAGAAAGAGATCCAAATTGTCACTATCAGAATTAAACAAAGGTTTTTACCGCGGTCAATCGAAAGTTTCACTACACCAAAAACTATCTCTAGGGGTAATATATAACTGATAATAGTTTTGTTGTCACTAAATATGTTTTTTTAGAGAACATTAACGCTTTTTGTAAATATCTCTAAATGTTGTTGGTAAATTGATCAAATTGGTTGGCAATTTAAATACTTTCCGGGAAGTCCCACCTTGGGGAGTAAAGCGCTCCCTAACAAAGGCAACTCTGTACCCAAGGGGAATCGAACTTGAGACCTCTTGGTTAAGAATGAAGGAATGCTTACCACTCCACCACAACCCTTGTTGGTAATAAATTTTAAATACGTTAGTATGATTATTTGTTTTTTCTAAGGCGACTCTATACCCAAGGGGAATTGAACCTGAGACCTCTTGGTTAAGGATGAAGGAGTACTTGCCACTCCACCACAACCCCTTGTTGGTAATAAATTTTAAATACGTTAGTATGATTATTTATTTTTTCTAATAAATTTACTAATTGATTGTTAGTTTGTTGGTAATAAATCATTCAAGTTCAATGTTAAGTTAGTAATTGATTGACAATATGTTCAAAATATTATTAATTGAAAGATTATCCAATAGTAAAATATTTATTACTTTATTGCATTTAAAAATCTAAGAGCACGAATATAAATCCAAAAATATTAATATTAATTTTATAAATCATATTTGAATGAAACAATGCAAAATCTATGATAACGAGTTAAATTAATCTAAATATGACACATATCATTATATAATTTTTTTTTAATTTGAGCACATTTACCAAAAATATTGACCAAATCTAAATTTTGGTCAAAACTTAAAAGTTAAAACGCCTAACAACACAAATTGAAAATGGATGCCTCAAAACCTGAATCAACCATCCTATTAGATATAAAAATGACCTTCCGAAGGTAATCGCGCTGACGAAATTCTCATCAGAGCACGTTTACAAAAAAATGTTAAGCAAAGTCAAATTTTGGCCAAAAGTTAAAAGTTAAAACGCCTAACGGTACAAACTGAATATGAAAACCTCAAAATCCAAACCAACCATCCTATAAGATGAAAAATTACCTTCCAGAGCTAACCGCGCTGACGAAATTCAAATTTGAGCATGTTTCCCAAAAAAATTGACCTAATTCAAATTTTAGCCAAAAGTTCAAAATTAAAACGCTTAACGATACAAACTGAAAATAAAAGTCTCAAAACCCAAACCAACCATCCTATGAGACCAAAACTGAACTTATATGGCTAACCGCAGTGACAAAATTTCAATTCGAGCACGATTACCAAAAATATTGACCAAAGTGAAATTTTGGCCAAAACTTAAAAGTTAAAATGCCTAACTGCACAAACTAAAAATGAAAGCCTCAAAACCCGAACCTTATATCTTATTACATAAAAAATGACCTTCCGCATCTAACTGCACTGACAAAATTTTCATCTGAGCACGTTTATCAAATATATTGACCGAAGTTAAATTTTGGCCAAAATTTATAAGTTAAAACACCTAACAACACACACTAAAAATGAAAGCCTCAAAACCCGAACCAACCATCCTATTAGATAAAAAATGACCTTTGGAGTTAATTATGCTGACGGAATTCTCATCTGAGCACGTTCACAAAAATATTGACCAAAGTCAAATTTTGGCCAAAACATAAGATTAAAACACCTAATGGCACAAACAAAAAACGGAAGCCTCAAAACTTGAACCAACCTTCCTGCTAGATAAAAAATGACCTTTCGAAGCTAATGACAGTGACAGAGTTCTAATCTGAGCACGTTTACCAAAAATATCAACCAAAGTCAAGTTTTGCTAAAATTTAAAAGTTAAAACACCTAACGACACAAGCTGAATATGAAAGCCTCAACACTAGACGCTGATTTACCAAAAAATTTAACCTCAATTGATAAATTTACCAACAATTACATTATAAGTTAGTAATTAATAATTTACCAATAAAGTTTATCACAGTTGGCAATAGTTACTATTCAACTAAACATTCACATGTAATATTACCAACTAATAATTAATAAGTTGGTAAATTTTACCAATGGATTAATGATCGGTTGGTATATTACCAACTATTTTAATGATGTTAGTAATTTACTAACTACAATCTTTATTCGTCGGCAAAATTTTCAACTAAATTGGATATTGATTGACAAGTTTACCAACAAATTACATTTCGTTACTAATTTACCAACACATTTATATTTGGTTGGTAAATTTAGCAACACAATCGTGCCGTTGGTAAATGTTTGATTAGTAATTCATTGGTAATATGTTAATAAATTATATAAATAATTTTTTGTCATGATAAAAAATAAATTTCCACTGAAATATTGTCAATAACCACAGGATTTTTTTTTGTTCTCATTGTCAGTTATAGTATCTGTGAAAATACCCGCCAAACAAAAATAGCCAATTATTCAATTATAATAATACTTCCTCCGTCCCTATTTAGTTGTCCGTATTTCCTCTTTTAGTTGTCCCTATTTAGTTGTTCATTTTGACAAATCAAGAAAGGACAGTAAATTTTTTTCTATTATACCTTCCCAGCATTGATTAATTATCTTGAGTGAATTTATTTTGAAATTGTAAACTGTACTATAAGGGTAAAATTATAACTTCACTATGCTAATCATTGTTGCATTAATTTGTGTGTCATTTCTAAAGTAGACAACTAAATAGGGACGGAGAGAGTAATTGTGTATTCACCGATAGTAACTAATATCCGCCATGTAAGGTAGAAATAACAAATCAACATATATAGATGCTTAATTATACTTTGGTTTTAGAACAAATTAAAGAACTAATTAATTATACGGCACGTATCTATTATATTGTCCTATAGTTGCCCACTAAACCATGAATCCATGATATAATCCAAATACGCAATTCGTCTTTAAGTACTCAAATATCTAAGGAAAATTAGAGAATTCTTAAATTCATTTTGTGTATTACTTTTAGATCATAACGTCTGAAATATAATTTTCTACTTCTGAGGATAAGAATTTGAATTTTGACAACTTTTTAGTGAGATTGATTTTCTCAATAGTGGACGTGTCACATATCAAATTTTGTGTAATCATATATAGTAGTATTTATTTTCATTAAATTTGCATACTATTTGCAGTTGCGTTCCTCATGACATATATAGAAGCATTTCTCATCCGCCAGCTACCCAAATACAATTATTTTGGCCCTTCCATAGATATTTCTTGAATTTTTTCAAAAAACTAGAATTGTGTGAATTTTATTTCATGATGTTAGTGAAAAAATTACAATATAACAGAATTACAAGATTACAATTGAAAAATAAAAATGAAAAATTAAATATCTTTAGGCTGAAGCGTGGATATCTCAAATAAATATCTTCAGGTTTTACGACCTTGAATTAGGGTCTGATATACCCCTCAACTTTGCCATTTGGAGCCGATATGCTCCTCGTTATGAAAGTGGCTCATATATATCATTACCGTTATATAAACGGCTCACATATATCCTACTGTTATAAAATGAGCTCACGTATACCCTTCATTTAACGGAAGTGAAAAAATTAATTTTAAATTTATATATTTGACTTTAAATTTTTTTTTAAATGATTAAGGGGTCTATATGATTCTTATAGAAAAGTTCAAGGTATATTTTAATCTTTTTCGTACATAAATTATTTTTGACTTCTTTGATTATCATTATTTGAGTTTCTTATTCTTATTTTATTTTTTTCTTTCATTCCTTAGTGTAAAGAAAAAAAAATTGAACTATTTTTTTGTCTATATTGTAATTTAATTTTTGTATTTGAAGAAAAAAATTTGGTCATCTATAATAAGTTTTACAAGAATATTAGTGAAATATAAATAAATTTGACCATCAAAATAATAAATCTAAATTAGTCATTGAAACAAAAAAAAGTTTTTAAAAAAAAGGTTTGAGGAGGATTAAAGAGAAAATGGTCTAAAACCCCCCCAACCTATACCCGCAATCCGAACTACACACTCCAACTTTACGGGTGTCCTATTACCCCCTGAACTATTTAAAACTGTAATAATTGCACCCCTTAAAAGCCATAACCAGATCTGTGTTGGCCTGTGAACTTCACGCGTTTTACAGGTGAAAATTCAATTAATTTTTTTTTCAATCTTTTTATAATTCCTTTCCACGTTTTCCAATATTCTCCCAATTTCTTCAAATCTCTAAGGTAACTTCTTCCCACAATTCTTTCAAATTCCTATGGAATTGTGAGGAACAAAGATGAATATTGATAGCGGGAGCTTGTCAAGCGATATTCGAGTTTTGCTTGTCAGAGAACATTGAAAAATAATCTAAAAGGATCTGTGCATATCGCTGCTACGTCGAAGTTTTGCTTGCTTCGCCGGAGCTCGCTAGTTGGAGCAGTGCAACAACAAGGTTTTGTTGTTGTTGTTGTAGTTGACCTTGTTGTGAGAACAGAGGTAGGTCTTCATGGTGGTTGTCTCGGAATGGGAGAGAGATAAGAGGAGAGGGGAAGAGGAGAACGGAGTTTTATTGGTGGTTTGGGTTTCACTGGAGGCGGCGACAGTGGTGGCTTATGGTCGAGTAGCAAAAGAGGGAGAACAAACGAAAGCACTAGCAATGCCATTAATGGAGGTCAATTGAGATTGAATCCTTTCATTGATTAATTGAAATTTGAGATTGATAATTAAAGGATCTACAATAAAAAGGAAAAAAACATTTTCATTAGGGAGTTCAATTGAATTTGATGTAAACCCAATTTAAATTTTTTTTCAAATCTGATCCAGATTTCAATTTTGGATGATTGAAAAACATGTCATTTTATCTTTAATTGAATTGATTGTTTTTTCTAAGTTTTTTACATGAGAGTTTATAAGTTTGTGTGAAATCAACAATGGTGAATCCGGTATGAGAATTTGGTCTTTGTTGCTATGGAGAAGAAACAATGGTTTATTTAAGGATGGGGAAGATGACTATTGGAGAAAGAGAAAATTTTCGTCTAAATTCACCTTCTAACGCGCCTAGAGGAGGTGAGAACACCTCCTATGACAGGTCAGCACTTAAGTGTGTAGAAAATAGAGAAATATAAAGTTCAGGGGGGTAATAGGACACCCTTAAAGTTGGAGTGTGTAGTTGGGATTTCGGGTATAGGTTGGGGGGTTTTAGACCATTTTATAAAGAGCAACTTTCACATATAGCAAACATAAAAATCATATTTGTATGTTATAGTTATAGTTTGCATAATTGTGCTCCATAACAAATTTTATGTTTGCTATGGAGCTTTTGATTTGTATAATGCGCTACAAATATCCAATTTTATACAAATTGTTCAGTTTTGTATAAATTCATTTATACATTGTAATTTGTATAATAAGATTTGTATTTGTATAATTATAAGTGTATAGGACGAAAATATATGTATTTGTATTTGTGTATATATATATATATATATATATATATATACACACTTTTCTCTCGTTTTATACAGACATAAAAGCATTTTATACATTTTATACCGAAATGTATAAAATGACTAATTGTATACCGAATCAGATGGCAAAAAAAAAGGGATGTTTGCTGCGAATTACAATTAAAATAAACTATGACTATAACATTTAATTTGAATTAATAGTTTGCTATTTCATACAATTTTCCCTTAAATATACCCATATGAGATTATATATATATTTTTTAAAAAATTAAACTAAAATTAATTTTTTTCATTTTCATTAGACGAAAAGGGTATATGTGAGCCATTTGTATATAAGTAGGGGTATATATGAGTCACTTTTTCATAACGAGGGGTATATCAACTCTAAAAGACAAAGTTGAGGGGTATATCAGACTCTTTTCCCTTAAAAAAATAACAGAGCCAAAAAGATTGAAAGATTTTGGAGGAAATTAAACATCAGTTTGAGGTGAAAAAAACTAGATGTGTACAAAAATCGAATTGATCAATAATTGAACTGAAAAAAATACTATTTGGTTAACAGATTTTTAATGGTTTTATATAAAAAATTATCGTACTATCAATTCGATTTTAATTTTTTAATATTGAGTTATTGGATAAATCGATAACCCATTAAGAATCAAAATCAACTAATCAAAAATTGATAAAAGATCGAAAACTAATAAACCAAACCAATAATATATAAAATCTAATCAAACGGACCAAAAACTCTATTTTGCAACTTAATAACGCTAGTAGAAAACATGATTTTTTAATGCATAAAATTTATAGAAATTTAAACAATATACTGTACATTTTAATAAACAGTAGTAGGGGAATGTTTATTATTATTACTCTATTTGTATAATCACTAAACATTGCTATATATTTTATTTTTATAGTATCTTTCTAATAACATAAAATTAATATAAAATATTGATGTTTGAATTTCTAAATAAAATTGAATACTTCGATCTCAAATTCAATTTTATTGGACTTATAAGAATGAGTTATTGTTGACCGACTTGAGTTAAGGTAGCCCGCTCGTTGGTCGTTAGTCACATTTCTTGCATGGTCAATTCTTGCCGGTTTAATGTATAATAATGATAATAATAATATATTCAATATAATCCAATTAACCAGGATATAGGGAAGTATACGTAGATCTTATTACTATTTTAAAGTTAGAGAAGTTGTTAGTTCTATAAAAACAGTCAAAAGCAATACAGAAAAGAAATAACAAAAATAAAAAAGTCATGAAAAAAATACTATAGACAATATGATAAATCATATTTAAAAGTAATCACAATAAGATAATATGATAAACAAAGTAAAAAAACAACAAAAAGTAATCAAACTAGAAGGACAAGAAGCTGCACGAATAATACTATGATCGACTATTAATACAGAAAGAAAAGTGATCAGGATTTTTCCTTTGTTCATATTACATTGAGTCAGTTATTAAATTCAAAATAATTAAATTACTTTTTTTTTTGAAAAATAACATAAGTAATTTTCAAATTGTGCATTTGAAATTATTAAAGGACTTTTAAAATATAAATCGAGCCTATGTACAAAGTGAGCTTCTAAATATTTTACTAGTGCGGAAAGAATAATTCAAATCGATAAAGTAAAATAAAGAGATTTTGTTGGACTGATCAAGTATTAATAAGATTTATCAATTATTTAGATGGAAAGAGTATATTTATGACTGAGCAAATTACAAATATGTGTATATAAATCTATGTTTGACCAAAAGACTCTACCTTTTAAATGCCTTACCAAAAAAAATAAAATCTATGTTTGACCGGACATCCATTAAAAAAAGAAGGAAATATGCACTTTGACCATCAAAATGAAGAAGGTAGCAAAATCTTACCAAAAATAAATATGATTAGCTTCTTCTTCTATTTGGTTAATATATGATTAGTTTCTAAGTAATTACTTACTTATATCAATATGTCCATCGATTGAAAGATACGTCTATATAAATGGCTAATCACATCACAAGTTATAATATTGTTATAACACAAACATTAATTTGATCATTCAAAATAGCACTCTCATACAACTTTGTCATATTTTTGATAGTTTCTCTACTATCAATTTCCTTCACGTTTATTAACGTGAGAGCCGATCTGATAAATGATGTTTGCTCAAAAACACGAAATCCCGCTATTTGTTTATCGGCTCTACAGGGAGACCAAGGTGCAAATCTCGAAGGTCTTGCGACTATCACAAAAGAGCGCAAGATCCACGTATGATCTGGTTAATTAAGACGTTGCTTACACAGACGACTGATCCAAACTTCGTGTTTGGAAAATTATAATGACGCTTTAAATAATCTTGGAGAATTATCAAGTTTTTTGAATTCTAAAGATTATGATAGTTTAAACATTCATGCTTCCGCTGCTTCGGATGATCCTTCTACATGTGATGACAGTTTTTCAGGGCCATCCGCTGAATCACCTCAATTAAAAGATGCTAGTGATAAGGTTCAAGGACTTATTGGTATTATTCTGGTTATTAGCAATCAATTGAAAGGTTGATACATGCATGCATACGAATTTATAGATTTATGCAAGATACTGTAATCATTTTCAAAAATATGAAAATTATTAAATCATAAATTTATGTTTATCTTTTCGGCTTTGTTCAAGCACTTACATTGTTTTAATAACACACTCTCTGATATGCTTTTTATTTTTAGTCAAACATTTTAAAATGGTATCTGATATGCTTTTGTGCTTTTTTGGGTGCAATCGTGCGGGCTATGAATATCAACACAAAAATAATATTAGTTCACTATATGATAACACCATGGTTTGGTTTCATATTATTTATTTATTGGGATATTGTAAATATCAAGTAAGTTTAAAATTTTCATACTTAAATCCTTCAAAAATACAAGTTGTGGTGTTTTTATTATCGAATGTTTATTAAAGAAATGTTTTTGGCCTTTAACTAAAACTGAAAACAGTAAATTGAAGAAACCAAATAAAACAACTAACAATTGTTAGATCATACAGGAGGGGGAAAAAAATTGAAAAAAAAAAACTTGCTAAATTTTTTTGGAGGAAAACATCAATTTATGATCAGATGATATATATCATTACAAGAAATATTTTTGATGTGGCGACGCAGTTAGTTTCCACAAAAGATAAGTGTTTTAGGGATTGGCAAAAAAATAATTGTCAATATGAAAGGAAATCTATTTTTTTTTTTTGCAACTTATAAGCTAAAATAAGTACTATGTTTTTTTGTGACAACTCTTTTAACTGCACAAAAAGAATTAGGTGTTTTTTTGGGCAATTATATGGGTATTTATAGCGACTTAATTTAATCGCTATAGAAGATTGATGACTGCTTATAATGATAGTATATCACACTATGAAATGCGACTTGTAAACCACATTTGTGAAATAGAAATTAATACAAATTAAAAATCAGCATCCTGAAACACAACTAATAACATTATAGGATTATTAATTATTTCTGATATTTTTATGTGCCGAGTCATTTTTAGTTGGTTTCAAAGGCTTATTGTGGCAACTATATACATACTTGTAGCGACTTTAGTTGCCGCAAAAGACTAATTTCTTGTAGTAAATTATACTAAATTTAGACTTTTACTTTTAAATTTTGTGAATTTTTGTTCATATCTTAATATTGATAATTTGTATTAAATCTAATTTAATTTATCTATATTTTTTGTAACTATTAAAAGTATTTATAACATGATTAACTTATAATTTTAATTTGTAAGCACTTTTAATTTGATCAAAATATAAAATACTTTATTTTTAATATTTAAAAAAAATTTCAGAAACAAAATTCCTAATTCATAACGTATCCTAACTTCCTTTCCATTTCATATCCGTGATTATCATTTTCCATAAGTGATACTTTTGAATTTATAATTAAGGTATTTTAGTCAATTTACTAAAATAGGTTATCAACATTTTTAACCAAACATGCTTATTATCTATTTCACCATAATTTTATGTTTCAATTTATTTGACTTTACTATTTTAATAGTCAAAGGATTTACTTCTTTTACCATATTTTTTTAATACTTTTTAAATATTTTAAATTGTTAACTAATAGTATGACTTGTAGTACATTTATGTAATTTCTAAAAATATAAATTTTATTTCCCAAAACATTGAAAATATTATGTTTGAAAATTAATACCGAACATGGATTTGTTTGATCATCAATTCATCATACTCATAACTAAAACATAGTATGACTATTTATTCATAGAACAATTTCAGCACTTTATTATGTTTATAAACTATTTACGACTCGTAACCCAAACAGACTCATATGAGCTTATCTTTCCTAATCCATTTAAACTTGAAATGGATAAAATACATTAGAAATATTGAAAACACTTCTGACCGCTAAAGTTGTTGAGTTCTATTCAAACTCGTAATCGACATATGCCAGCTCTGCCCCAGCTTATCAACCCAACTTTAAGATGAGATGAGTTAAAATATGAGTGGATCATTAACTCGTCCAAACTTAAATGAATTACTTAATCATATTTTCATAGACAAATTTTGTTACCCTAAGTCGTAGGTGCCTCAATCCTCCAATTTCTATACTGATGTAAATTGTATAATTAACACTCTTTCTGTTTCAATATATGTGAAGATGTTTGACTAGATATGAAATTTAAAAATGACATTTAGACTTTTAAAATTTGTGTTTTATAATCTAAAATAAGTCATGTATATGCATGGGAGACTATAAATCATTTCATTAAAAAAATTAGTTTAAAATTAAATTAATACTAAACTATAAGAAGAGAATCACCCAAATTAAAAAAGAAAGAATATATGTTTAATTTTTATTTTTTTTTTATTTGTGTCTTATAATCCGCCAAACTATCCATGTTAAGTTGGTTAACAATCTATCAATTCTATAAATTCTAATTCCACATATACCAATAAAAGAGGAAAATACATTTGAAGAAGGAAACAAATTATCCTCCATTTCTATCTTACATAATACTGTAATTTTATAAATGAAGACTGATACTAAAAAGTAAAAATATAGAACGTAATCACCTAAATTCAAGGAATATTGATTTCAAGGTCCTAATTATTTTTACCCTACCAAAAATACACTCATATTATTTACAGTAATTAAAATTTTGTCCAACATGAAAGATAACTTAAATTTGAATATATTTAAAATAAAATATAACATACATAAATTAAAACAAAAAATATATTATTAAATCAAGATTCAGGCTGATTGTGTCAATCTGCTAGAGCAAGTAATACAAGGAAGCAAAGTGTGACAATAAATTTATTCGGCAGAATATAAAATTAACCGAACTTTCAATTTAAATTCTAGCTTTTCCCTATGTGTTTGAGTTAGGGGTAGCAAATATAGCCTAAATTTTGATGGTCCATTTGATTTATTCAAAATCTTATGAGTCGTGAATAAAATAATTTTATTATAAAACTATAGCATATATTTTGTAAAAATTTTATGGTATGTTTTATAAATGGAGACTGATACTAAAAAGTAAAATATAGAATGTAATCACCTAAATTAAAGGAATATTGATTTCAGGGTCCTAATTATTTTTACTCTACCAAAAATACACATATTATTTACAGTAATTAAATTTTTGTCCAACATAAAATATAACTTAATTTAGTTTTTGAAAGATATATAAAATCGTCTAATATCTTGTATTTAAATATGCGTATATTCTTAATTTTCTTTCCATAAAATGCTAGACGTTTTAATTCCATGCCTTACTTATTTGGAAGACAACTATATAAAATGCATAACACAAGTTACAAAATAAAATTATTTGATTATACAAAATGACACTTTCATATATCTCTGCCTTGTTTTTGCTAGTTTCTCTATTATCAATCTCTTTCACGTTAACAAGCGTGAGAGCAGATTTGATAAGCGATGTTTGCTCAAAAACACAAAAACCAGCAATATGTTTATCGGCTCTACGAGGGGATTCTCGATCTAAAGGTGCAAATCTTGAAGGCCTTGCGACAATCTCAATAGACATATCACTAAAGAACATGCAATTTTCACATGATCTTGTTAATACATTGTTTAAACAGGCTACAGATCCAAAATTAAAGACACGATATAGTTCGTGTTTGGAGAACTATAATGATGGCATTGATGATCTTAGAGGATTGCCTGCTCTTTTAAAGTCTAGAGATTATTCTGGTTTGAATATTCATGCATCTGCTGCTTTGGATGATCCTTCTACGTGTGATGACAATTTTTCAGATCCACCCGCTGAAGCACCCCAATTGAAAGCAGCTAGTGAGAAGGTTCAAGGACTTATTGGTATAATTTTGGTTATTAGCAATCTACTGAAATGATTATGGTACATAAATCGTTGTTGACTTGAAAGTTATGAAATAAATGTTTCCCTTTTTAAATTTAATTCAAACCTTAATTAGGTATGTTTTATTTTTAACAAAATACACTTAATAAGAATGTTGAAAAGGTTGAATCCTTAACTTCACAATTGTAAGAATCAATTATACTAATGTATTTTTTTATGGATGGATTTGGAGTTTTTCCTAGGAGAGAGAATAGAGCTAAATTAACACTTATTTTTATCTAAATTACGTTATTCAAACAAGAAGAAAAAATCAATGCACACGAACATTTAGTTGAAAATAAATAAATTGCTTTTCTCAAACATCTTAAAGAATAGTACTTAATGACTAGTTCATCTATTATAAATCTTTAACGGAAAAGGATCATACGTAACTTTGTACTCTTAATTTTTGTATAAGTTGTACATTATAGTTATTTCGGAAATAAGTTATTCAAATATAAAATTAATACAATTTTTTATTTGTAATTTAGAAACTCACATAACTAATATATGTATAAGTTATAAGGGTAATGATTTATTATCTTATGCAGAGTAGAAGATGGAATAGCCAATACCGACATAATTTTAATCAGCTTCCAAACTTCCCCTCGATATTTAGATCTAGAGTCAAAATTTTAATATTTAAATGTGTATTTTTAATTTAAATATTTTAATATTAATAAAAACAAATGAGTCCTTAGTCATCATCTATGCACCCACTGAAGCACCCCAATTGAAAGCTGCTGGTGAAAAGGTTCAAGGACTTATTGGTATAATTTTGGTTAGTAGCAATCTAATGAAATGACAATGATAATGATACATAAGACACGTTGTAACAAATTGAAAGTTATGGAATAAATGTTTCCCTTTTTGAATTTAATTCAAGCGCCTTAATTACGTCTGTTTTACTTCTAACAAAATATACTTAATTAAAGTATAAACATAATGTTGTTTAGAGTTATTCCTAGGAGAGAGAAGAGAGCTAAAGTAACATTTATTTTTATCTAAATTATGTTAATTCAAATAAGAAAAAATTAATGCATACCAACATTTACTTGAATATAATTCAATTGTTATTCTTAAATATCTTAAAGAATAATACTTAATTCTTTAATACATAACCCTTTTCTGAAAGCACATAGTGAATACGACCCTTTTGGATTCTTTAATGAAGTATAAAAAATTCAATCAATATTTCTAAGGATCAAAATGAATTTGAAGTAATATAAATAATTATAACTTTAAGAGGACTAGATATCGAGAAAAAATATAAAATAAAATAAAAAGTCCTTTATTTTTAGTATTAAGTTCAAAATAGTTTTTAAAGTAACAATGAATAACTTTAATCGGTTAAAGTTTTGCAAAAATATTTTGATTACCATAAGATATTTATTAAGATTTGCTTGTTAAATTTAAAATTTATTTGATATTGCTGCTAAAAATAACTTATTTTTAGAAGTATTTTTTAAAAAAATAGTTTTTTGTTATAAAATATTATAGTGTGAAAGTTCACTACACCAAAAAGTTACTCTCACCCATTATCTCCAATACTTTCCTCCATTATGAAGATAATCACGACCTCCATAACCTCCACCTTTATAATCATTATTCTTGTAATCTTTCACTTCCATAACCTCCCCCATTATATTCATGTTTATGACAAACATTTTGTATGCCTCTATGTTAAACTATAAATAGAGGCATAAGGGTTCATATTGTATACATTTAAAGATTTGGTGAATACATGAAAGAAAGAAAATTATATTATATTGTTTCTCTTGTGTTATATTCTTCTTTTTATGAATTATCCTAGTAATTTTTCGGTTGCATGGTATACTTCATCTCTTATATATTATTTGTACTAACAAAGCTTGTTTTGTGGTTATTTTAAAATGGTTAGTAAATTATGATAACCCTCATAACAATGTTGAGAGGGACTATTAAAATGTTTTAATTTATTTTAATTTTGGACTTTTATATGGTTCCAACATGTTGTTCTAATTAATTAGTTTTGTTCATTTTTACTCAATTTTAAGTCAAATTCAGATTATATTTATGGTATTCAATATTTATTTTTTGGTAATGCATTTGGTTTATTAAGACATTGATTGAGGGTAAGACGGTGAATTCAAAATTCACCACACCAAGTGGGTAAGACATTGAGTAAAGACTCGTGCACCGTGATAAAAAGAAGTTGGGTTCAAGTCCCATTGGTTTATGACCAAAGGCTATATGGGTAAGACATTGGGTTTAAGTCTTAATGAACTATAGTGATGATATGATGATGACTAACATAAAGTTGTATTCTTTTGACTGAAAGTCATGAAATTTCCCCAATTAATTTGCTCATTTCTCTTGTGTGAATGTGGTAGCAGTGTATAATATGTCTGAAAAATAACAAGTGGTTGAATGTATGAATATGGGTATGGTAAAATGTTAATGGCCATCATTGTGGTAATTAAAAGGAAGAACATTATGAGTTCTTAATTTGGTCCTTCAAATGTGAAGGTAATTTTGTCCATCAAAGTGGTATGAAAGGTTATTGGGCACATTGTTTCTTAAGATGGTCCTTCAAATGTGAATGTAATTTTTATCCATCAAAGTGGTATGAAAAGTTTGGGCACATTGTTGTTGATGCAAGCCAATTTGAAAAGTTTTGTAAATCCTCCATCAAAATAAAGGAATACAAAATGGTAGTACATTTGGTATATTTGACCTCTTAAAGTGATGTTGAGGTGAGTCACATAAATTTGATAATGCCAAAGCATGACAATGAGTTTCTTATAAAAACTTATGGAGCATGTACAAATGGTTATGGTTCATTTCTTGAAGAGAATGTGACTTGTGTTCGTATGGATAAGGATATGTTCATGTATGGTTGGATAAATGTCACATCTCACCTCTACGGGAGGTTTGAGATATTGAAACAAAATATTTTGACATAAATGGTCATTTTGGTCATATACTTTGAGTACTACACAAATATTGTGGTATGTTTTATTATGAACTATTGGAGGACAAAAGAAAGAAATAATTCTTTTCTATAAAGGTTGTGGTCATGACCAAAATAATGGTGTGTGGCAACACAAATTTGTCAGTGGTTGTCAAGAAATAAGTCTTGCATGTAATAATTTTAACCATGACAATAATAATAATTTTCTCTTTGAAGGAGATGGTCATCATAAGAATGGTGTTGTGAGATTTGTGGCAGTACACAAATTTAATTAAGAGTTTCGGAAGAACTAATAAATTACTATCCAGAACTGAAAATAGTTCATAATATTGAGGTTGTAGTATGTCTCAAAAGAAACTTTTTAAGTTTCAAAGGAATTGAAAAAAATTATTAAGTTGAACTGTAAATTATTGAAAGATTAAATATCTTTAAATTATTACAGTCAAAGTGGGTTATGAATATTTACATAAAAGGTTACCCGCCTCTCTTGTTTGTTGTATACAAATATAGGCATGATGATGGAATCACATGCAAAAGTAAACTAGAAGTTTACTAGAATAAATGTCAGTTGGCATAACTGGTTGACCGTTTCGGTTCAAATGTGATGCAAAAGGATTGAGAATTCATGTGGTTATATGTTGAAGAAATAAAAAATTCTTCAAAAATTCGCATATGTTGCTTGTTCTCATTATAAAATGATCATTGTACCATTTAAGGTTTGGATTGTATCCCCTGAAATTATTTGGAACATACAAAAAGGTGAATATGGGCTCGTTCACCTGCCATGTGGACCGCTTACTATTATGATTTAATAGATGCATCTATGGTATGATCACATGTGCATTTGTATCAACTTACAAATTGATTTTTGTAAGGTTGTTTGCTCAAAGTGTGTAATTAAGAGCACAGTTTCAAACTATAAAGTTATGTTGATAATACTGGTTGGTTCAACAAAAATTATTTGCCTTCAATTATAGTTAGACCATTGATTATGAGAACAAATCTCTCAAATAAAATTTGGTATGAGATGAGATTATTTAACATGTATGCATCAAGCCAATAAAGTTCTTCCATCACAATTGGTTCAGGGTCAGGCACCAAATAATTTTCATCTAAAAATTTGATGTGTGCACATATGATTTTATTGTTCCACCACACACAAAGATGGATCTCAAATGAGAGTGGAGTAAATGTTAGATTTCCTAACATTAGGGGGAGATATCCTTAGCTGCTGAAAATTATGTGTGAGGTGAATTATCTAGATCTTCGTTAAAAAAATGTGAACTTGAAGTTCAAGACATAATTCATTTGCAAAATGTTGCAAATAATTTGCCAGATGTATTTGCTGACCCAATATTTTGATTAAGCTGCAGATGCTGCAATAAATAGTCCTTGAAGGACAGAGTCTATGGTACGTCAAAAGTGTGATAGACCAATCGATTCCAAAAGTAAAACTCCTTGAGGAAGGAGATGAGCAAATTATCAAAATGGGAATGATAATGAGGTAAGTGCTTTGAAAGAGCACTATGAAATAACACTTCATAAAACCTTGACAAAAGTTCAGGTACCTGAAAATGAAGAGATCTCAGTAAGTTATGTCGTACTAGAATAAAATCAAATGACTATTGACGATATCTTTGATATGAAGTAGCACTCAATGCTATAAATGGTTACGAGGATCTTAAATTCGAATTTGTCATATAGTGTGGACAGATAAATGATTGACACTATTCAAGTATATTTGTTTCACTTAGAAAAGTGATGTTTTTGATCTTATAGTTCATAGATTAAAATATAATGTCAGTGTGGTACAAATGAATCATTGTGCGAAAGTATAACCGTAAGATATAAAGTGTGGTTTCTGCCTCGGGGCATAAAGAATTTTCGCAAAAATCCTAACATTTTTAAATGGAGATATATTCTCCAGTGGGGGATGCAATGAGACATGTTTCAGTATGTCAATACATGAAATACTTAAATATGCATAATGAATGATTATTATGTCTAACTAAATGATGAAAGTTATATGAAAATCCTTGAAGGATTTAAAAGGTCTTAAAGCAATTACATTGGGTACCTTATGGTTTTGAGACTGCTTAACACAGAGAAATAATCTTTTTGATTTCATGAAAATGAATTAAAATGTCATGTATAAGTGCAATTGATGCACTTACAGATTGTTGGTTATGCAAATGCTAGAAGACTATTTGATATATATATATATATGAGAGAATTGTCATATTATCATTCAAGTTATGCCAAGAAACTAACAAAACAAGTGACTCAACACATAGAAGATATGTGATTTTCTATGAGAAGAAAAGACGAACTTCAATAAAATTGAAATGATCAATCTCTGAGTCAGAAATGATTTGATTATGTAGATGCAAAATATTTATTTGATCTGCATAAAGCTCGATCGCAAATGAGCTATTTGTTTACATATGGAAGCACAATAATATCTTGGCATTCAAAGAATCAAACATTGGTAGCCATTTCTTCAAATCATGCAGAAATAATATTGATCTATGAAGTAAGTCGGGAGTGTATTTGGTTGGAATCATGATCTATCATATTCAGAAAATATGTGATTTTCCTTTGGCAAAGGATATTCCAGCCACCATATACGAAAATAATATATAACTCAATTGAAGGGAGGATACAATCAAAGGAGATTGAACAAAGCATATTTCACCAAAAGTCTTTTTCACACACGATCTTCAACATAATGGTGAGATAGACGTTCAAAGACTCATTCAAGTGATAATCTTGTAAACTTATTCAATAAGGATTGTCAACATCAATATTTGAGTAGTTGTGATATAAGATTGGAATGCATCATCTCCGAGATATCAAGTAAAGTTTTTATCAGGGGGAGAAAAATATGTTTTGTACTCTTTTTCTTAACCATGGTTTTATCCCAATTGGGTTTTCCTGGTAAGGTTATTAACGAGGCAACATTCAAAGCGTATTAAAAGATATGTGTACTCTTTTTCTTTCACTACGATTTTTTTCCACAGGGTTTTTCCTAGGAAGGTTTTAATGAAGCATCTTATCTATGGACATCCAAGGGGGAGTGTTATAAAATATTATAGTGTGAATATCCACTACACCAAGAAGTTACTCTCACCCATTATCTCCATTATTTTCCTCCATTATGAAGATAACCATAATCTCCATAACTTTCACCTTTATAACCATTATTCTTGTAATATTTCACTTCCATAACCTCCCTCATTATATTCATGTTTATGATTAACCTTTTGTATGCCTCTATGTTATACTATAAATAGCGGCATAAGGGTTCATATTGTATACACTTAAAGATTTGGTGAATACATGAAAGAAAGAAAGTTTTTTTATATTGTTTCTCTTGTCTTATATTCTTCTTGTCTTCATTTTTATATAGTTCTTAAGTTTTACAACATTTTTCAAAAAATTGTGCTTTTGAAAAAGGGAAAATTATGTTGTTAAGCAAAGTTATACTACTTAATTACTCATCATAGTTATAGTTTGTTATAATTACCACTCGTGACTAACATTATACATTAATTACATGGGCTGACCACATTTGTATATGTATAATTCGCCAGAATATACAAATACATATGTATAATATACAATTATCTAACCGATATACATATACAATTCACCTCTCTCCCACTCTCTGACCTTTCCCGCTTGCCTCTCTCTTCTCTCTCCCAATCTCGCTGCCATATATACAAATGCATATGTATAATATACAATTATTTAACCAATATATATATATAATTCACATATTTTCCCTCTCTCGCTCACCTCTCTCCTCCTTCTCCCAATCTCGCTCGCCTCTCTCCTCCCTCTCCTAATCTCGCTTGCCATATATACAAATACATTTGTATAATATACAATTATCTAATCGATATACATATACAATTCACCTTTCTCCAACTTTTTGCCCTCTCTCGCTCGCCTTTCTCTTCCCTATAACATGTAACTATGAATTGTAATTATCAAACTATAGCTATGGAGAATAATTAGGCTATTTTTGAGTGGCTATATGTGAAAGTTCCCCTTTGAAAAAACCTGAATTCCTAATAAAATGTTTCAACTAGACATTTTTCACTCAAATTTTATTTTTATTTTTAAAAACTTCTGTTGTGTATTTTCAATTGTTTATTCGATAGTAAAGTCTACCACATTAAATATATCATCTCATTTAATTATATGCATCAACCTCAAATGAAAAATGTGTGGGATTTTACAGTTTATTAAGATGAATGCGTATATTTTTTTTAAAATGATATATTTTATATAATTAACTTAACTATCTAATAGTAGAATGAGAACACACCAATTTTTTTTTTAATTATGAACCAAAAGTATCTAAGTGGAACACTTTAGTAGGAATAGAGGTATCCAACTGAAATAAAATTTAGTTCAAATATCTAAATAAAATATCCTGATAAATTTGAGGGCAGTCATGTATTATTTCAATTGGAAACTAGAGTAGTATTATTTAGAGCAACTTTCACATATAGCAAACACAAAATTCATATTTGTATGTTATATCAAAGTTTACATAATTGCACTCCATAGCAAACATAAATATGTATATTTCGCTATACATATACAAAAGAAAGCAGTTGTATAATCTGTTTTGGTATACATATACAAAAAGATTAATTGTATAAAGTGAGAGAGGCGAGTGAGCGAGCGAGATCTGGGATTAGGGGAGAGAGGGGAACGAAAATATATGTATATATATAATTTTCACGCATTTTATACATTTTTGTTTTTGTATAAAGTGAGAGAGGCGAGTGAGAGAGCGAGATCTAGGAGAGTAGCGAGCGAGATCTGGGAGAGGGGAACTAAAATATATATATATATATATATATATATATATACAATTTTCTCTCACTTTATACAAACACAAACGCATTTTATACAATTTGCGTTTTTTGTATAAAGTGAGAGAGGCGAGTGAGAGCGAGATCTGGGAGGATGGCGAGCGAGATCTAGGAGAGGGGAGAGAGGGGAACGAAAATATATGTATATATACAATTTTCTCTCACTTTATACAAACATAAAACGCATTTTATACACTTACGTTTGTATAAAAAACGAGAGAGGTGAGGGAGAGAACGAGAGTGGCGAGTGAGATTCACCAGGAGAGAGGTGAAATAACAACAATTTGGTATGGGGTACAATTAAATCAAACTATATTCATAACATTTAATTTAAATTAATAGTTTGTTATTATATACAATTTTCCCTATACATCCGAAACATAATTAACATATGAAAAAAATAATATATTTTTCAAGTTTTAAATTTAAGAATTAGATTTCGGTAAACATTGTGACAAAATATAAGGGACAATTATTGTCAGTTTCCGATTCCAAATGTACTTGGGTTTCTGTCCGACGACTCTAGGGATTTGCTAAGCAATATATACAACCATACAACGTAGATAGATTTTCCGATCTGCTACTGCTACATCTACATCCTTCTCCGGTGTCCGACGAGATGTCTACTGATTGGACCGCTGCTCGCATGGACTTGTAAACGTTAAAAGTGAAACTTTTTGTAAGGTTAAAGGATAAAAATTGCTCAGAAATAGTAGTTTAAGGATTATTATTATTACCGCAATATAAGGGATAATTGTTGTCAATTCGGATTCCTAATGTACTTGGACTCTGTCCGCTGTCCGCCTATTCTAGGGATTTCCTAAGCCATAAGCACATATATATATACATACATATGTAGGAGGGTTGGGCGTCTGCAACCTCAACTTGAGATATATTTTCCGATCTGCTACATCCTTTCTCCGTTGTCCAACGAGATGTCTGCGGATTGGTCGGATCTTCAACAAGATCTGCTGTTTCTCATAGCTAGACGTTTGAATCTGATTGAAGACTACTTTAATTTTGGCACCGTCTGCAAATCTTGGCACTCTGCAACCACCAAGGACAATTTTAACAGTGACCTTCCTAGAACTCCATGGTTGATGCTAGCTGAAGAAGAGAATGATAATGGTGATGGTGATGGCACTTGCTCATGTCGAAAATTCTTCAGCCTCTATAATGGCATGATTTTGAAGAAGAAGATTCCAATGGCTAGCGGAAAACGTTGTATGGAATCTATGGGTTGGCTTATCACAGTCGGAAAAGATGAGGGTGAAATTAGTCTGCTACATCCCTTCTCTGGTGTTCACATTGAACTGCCCCATCCGAATACCATGGAAAATTATGAGCATGACCGGACAGCAGACTTGTGGACATTTTATCAGAAAGCAGTTCTGTCAGCTAGTCCTTCTCATACATCCGACTATGTTCTTATGGTCATTGAGGGAAGTTGGAGTGAACTCAGTTTCTGGAGACCAGGAGATTTGAGATGGAACAGGATTATCTGGGATGAACCTAGTCCGCCTAGTTCACACGTTGACGTGACATATTTTAATGGGCACTTTTATTCCGTGGATTATGCTGGCCGCCTCCTAGATTATGATATTGCTCACCCTCAACCCACTAGAAAACTCACAGCGCAGTTACAATTTGATACTATAGACCGCCAAGGCCAATTATATATCTTAGAATCACTAGGATCATTATTTGTAGTTGTGCGACATGGTGTCCGATTCAGGGATGATGGCCATGGCGACAGGTTTCCACTGACCTACATCCGATTTGAAGATGAGGAAGAGGACTGTATATATGGGACAACAAATTTTCGAGTTTTCCAGGTTGATTTACCTGATGGCAAAGTCACCGAAACCAGGGAATTAGGGGACAGAGCATTTTTTATTGGTCATAGTGCTTCTCTATCGATCCAAGCTTCTCAATTTCCAGGAATTAAGTCCAATCATATCTATTTTACCGATGATTTTTGGGAAACATACCTGTACTATGAAGAGGGAGGGGGCTTCGACATGGGGGTGTTTAGCTTGGCAGATGGCAGTATTCAGCTGCATTACGAGGCTCTTTCCTTGAGTCGTGTTGGTCCTCCAACTTGGGTCACACCGACTCTATATTGAGCTGTTAGAATCATCTTTACTTACCCTATTTGTTATTGTTGTTTTACTGGTAGAAGTGGAATAATTTTTAATTTCAATAATTATAACCTATCACCATTGCAATTTGTATGCTAGTAGCTTTTATTATTCCTTGCTTCCAAGTTCCATGTATTTGTTTAGTATTGGCCTTACTCTTGAATTTCTTACTTGAACTTGTTCAAGTTATACTATTGAGGTGCAGTGCCAGTCACCATTGCAATTTTTATACTAGCCTCTTTTGACTCTTCTTTGGTGAAAAATTACATTGTTTATACATGATTAAAATTATTTCTTTTGTGTATAGAGTAGATCTTAAACTACCTTTGGCTTCTTTTTTGGGTTGTCTATTTCTAGCTGAAAATAGAAAAAGGAGGGAGTAATATGTTTTCTACTACTTCCAAGTATGTGACCGGGTGATTAATGAACTGGGAGAAAACAATGAGGTCTCATGTCAAATCTTAGCTGAAATTTAAAAAAAATAGTACTACCTAATAGTTTCTTCTTATCAGTAAAGTTTTGGTGGACAAAATTACCCACTATTAGCGCTGGTGGAAGTTTCTGTTATTCTACTTCAGTATGATTAGTGTTTCGACGCTATTTCTTCAAGGACTTGAAATCCAAGTAGGAATTGATGTATTATCGAGAATAAATAGTCTATCAGAATAGTAAGAATACGCAAATTAATTAGCAATACAAAATTTCTGGATAAACACGATTCTAATCCAATCAAAATTATCGATTCAAATTTCTGGATACAAATGCTGGAGAATAGTTCCATACTCAAATTGAAAAGGATTAATATATAGTCCGCCATTAAATTTGTTGGTATATTTCATTTAGAGATTCAAATTAAGTTATGTTTCGAATTTTGAGGAACTTTAATTCCTAATAAAGTATTCTAACTAAACACTTTTAACTCAAATTTTGAAAAAAATAAATTGTTATTGCTTAAAAATGCCCTTAACCTATTAGAAATGGTTCAAAAATACCCTCCTTCTACCTATTGATTTAAAAATGCCCTTAACGTTTTCTTTAGGTTCAAAAATGCCCTTTAGCTAACAAAAATATGATATGGAATTTAACTAAACAAATGGCCAATTTTCATTGGTCAACAGAATTATTCTATCAAATAAAAAAACCTCACCCAAACCCGTTTTTCAACTGGCACTTCATGCGACCTCTGTTCCTTTCGTCTTCCTCTGTTCCTTTCGTCTTCCTCTGTTCCTTTCTCTGTTCTTTTTTTAAAAAACAACTGCTTTCATCCCCAAAGTAGCTAAGTTGCATCAATTAACTTGATAAAAAAATAGCTAAATTGCAGCTTTTAAGCCCAAAAAAGAGTAGCTTTCAACCCAACAAACAACAATTAAAATGAAAGCTTGAAACCCAAAAAATAACAGCCAAATGTAGATAGTAAACCCCCAAAACAACATTTTAACCCAATAAATAGCAACTAAAATGCATAGTAATATTAATCATTGATGCCGCAAGGTGGGAATTTACGTACAATATTCATTCGCATCCACATTGTGAAATGATTTACAATCAATCTTCAATAACTATTACACGATTAACCTTGACTAAGAAACTAATCTTTTATACATTAAATAGGAAGAAAGAAAACACAAATTAATTAAAGGGTAGATGAGGAAAAGGGGAAGGGGAAGAAAGAAAGAAGAGAGACAAAAATTGGGTTAGATTAATTTGAAATGGGTCTGGGTGTTGGGTTTGAAATGGGTTTGGGTGGGTTTTTTTTATATTTGATAAAATAATTATGTTGACCAATGAAAATCGGCCATTTGTTTAGTTAAATTCCATGTCATATTTCTATTAGCTAAAGGGCATTTTTGAACCTAAAGAAAACATTAAGGGCATCTTTAAACCAATAGGTGGAAGGATGACATTTTTGAACCATTTCGAATAGGTTGAGGGCATTTTTGAACCTTTTCCCTTGATTTATTAGATAGTTAAGTTAACCATGTAAAATAATATATCATCTCATTTAATTATATGCATCAACCTCAAATGAAAAATGTATGGGGTTTTACACTTTATTGAGATGAATGCGTATAATTTTTTAAAAATGATATATTGATATAATTAACTTAACTATCTAATAGAAGAATGAGAACACATCAAATTTTTTTTTAATTATGAATCAAAAGTATCGAAGTGAAACATTTCAGTAGGAATAGAGGTATCCAACTGAAATAAGATTTAGTTCAAATATCTAAATGAAATATCCTGACATATTTAAAAGGATTGATTATGTATTATTTCAATTGAAAACTAGAGTAGTATTATTTAAGACTATACAAACATAAGTAACATATGAAACAATTTCATCGTCACTTTTGTTTAAGCCTCCAAAATTTTGAGGCACCAAATAAGTTTAAGAATGATTTTTATGATTTTATTTTCACATAATTTACTATTAAAGATTTTTTTTAAAAAAGAAAAAATTAATATTAAAAAGGAGAGGAAGAAAAGTTATCTTTTTCTAATTATAAAATGTTTTAGAACTTTGAATTAAATAACTTAAATTTTTATATTAATAAATATCATTTTTGCAATAATATTCTAGGTAATGTATTACAAACAAATGGCTAAATCTTCTTATCTGAAGTTAAAAACTTTATGTCTTTTAAGAACACTATACTATAGCTTGTTGAATTAACTTATTGTAAGTGTTTTTAAATTGAAAGAATTCTTAAACTCTTTTGTAGTGTTTGAATAAGAAATAAAAATACTGCCAAGTACATGATTTTAAATCAAAACAACCCAAAATATGAAGAAGCTAAAAGTCAAAAGTTGAAATTTCTAACTTAATGTCTTGTGATTAAATATCATTTAAATCCATTTAAACAGACTCAAAAAACAAGTATTATATGCAAGGATAAATTATAATTGTTGTTATAATATATATGTATATATATTTAAGGCCTCTTATTAGTATTTGATTTTAAGCCACTAATTTTATTGAGACGGTTAGCCTGCAAATTCTATTACAATCATAAAAGTTAAAGAACCAAGAGTTATATTTCTTCGATGTCTGTCCATATAAATTTATTGTGATGTCAAAACTTAACACCAACTTCTATAATAATTACAATCATATCATAATCAAAATTATGTGAAAATTCAACAATTTGGTCGATAAAAATATACTTCTAGTCTATATCAAATGAATTATTTGAATATGACATATTCCTAAAAAGAATATATTTTAGATTTGTAAAAAATTATTTTCTACTATTGTTTTTTTAATTATTCTCAAATCTTCTAGAAAATATAAAGTGTTTGTATAAACTATTAAATGAAGGATAAATATGGGAAGAAAGAAAAAAGCTCAATAATTCTCTTAAATTTTGAATAATTCAATTATTTAAGTATGAAATAATACAAAGTTAATGCATGAATTATTATTTTCTAATACACTTTGTCAAAATATATTTATAATATAAATATTACTAACACACCATAGTTAACATTATTCTTATACAATTCTATCACATGATTCCTAAATAATTTAGCCATCATCTATGCACTCAAAAAAATACCATTAAATACTAAAAAAATGTCAAAGAGGAAGGACACTGCACAAAATTTCGAACATGAAAAACTATTAATAGTCCGTTTAAAGAAGAGGGGCGACTTTAAGTATAAAGTTAAAGATCTTATGGGAGTTTACCATTTTACGCCTGAAACACGAAGGATTCGTAATTTTCATGAGAATGTTTTATTAATTTATTTTTATTTAAAAATTAATATTTGATCATAAAAATATTTAAATACAAGAATTTAGAAAACACTCAAAATCTTATTTTCATTTTAAATTTATTATAAATATTTTTTTTTAAAATTACTCTAAATCTTATTTTTATATAAAAATGATCCTTCAAATTAAATTTTATGTTTAAATTATATTTTATGTAAAGGACATTCAAACCATCAAATATTATTTGTAAAAATTATAATTAGATACAACTTTAATTTTAAATTTTTTAAATAAAGTGAAAAAGATAATTGCAGTAGTGATTGCTAACTTGTATCTAAAATCTAGTCTATGACATTAGGTGACTATTTATTTTAAGATTTAAAAAAAAAACAGAATTTGATTGTACAATTCAAATAAATTAGTTAAATTACATGATTTACTACTTTTTAGAAATTAGAAATATAAATGATATTAGAAAAACTACATAAATATATTTTGTAAAAAACATGACCAAACAAAACTCGATCTTCAATGGTAATAATTTCAATTAAAATGAAAAATAATTGATTTTCTTTTGCAAAAATACCACTTCCACCCCTTTCAAGGGTTTCTCAAGGGTTTTGCATCCCGGCAGCCATGAATCACGGCAAGAGAATCCTGAGTTCGCTTCGATTGAGGAATTCTCTGTTTTTCACTCAGCTTTCACGAGCCCCTTCTTCCAATCATCAGGTGACTCAACACTTATATCTTTCTCCTTCACTTCTCACGCAAATTTACACTTCCACTAGTATTCTCGGTGCAAGTCAAAATGTCTTCTTTTCATCAAAAACTGAATCTTTTGTTGACATTATACTATCCAACGACTGGTCGAAACAATTAGAAAAGGATTTAGGAAAAATTGATTTTCCGGTGACCCATGAAGCTGTTATGTATTTGTTGAAGAAACTTGATAAAGAACCGCGAAAGGCAGGGGATTTCTTGAAATGGGTTGTTAAGCAAAAGGGGTTTAAACCTAGTTCTTCTATGTACAGTCTGATGCTTAGAATTTATGCTAACAGGGATTCAATGAAAGACTTTTGGACTACTATTAAGGAAATGAAAGAGAATGGGTTTTATATTGATGAGGAAACGTATAAATCAATTCATTCTATTTTTCGGAATTTGAAAATGGAAACTGATGCCACTGCTTTGAAGCATTTTTATGGGAGGATGATTAAAGATAATGCTATGGGTGATGTGGCGAAAGATGTGTCTGAATTGATTACAAAACATGAATGGGGAGTTGAGGTGGAGAGACAATTAGGGGAGATGAAACTCCCGGTGTCAGATAATTTTGTGCTTAGAGTGTTGAAGGAACTTAGAGAAATAGGATATCCACTGAAAGCTTTCAGCTTTTTCAAATGGGTTGCGAGGAATTTAGATTTTCAGCACACCACCGTTACTTATAATGGGATTCTTAGGGTTCTTTGCCGAGAAGAGTCGATTGAGGAGTTCTGGGGTGTGGTAAAAGAGATGATGAGCCTGGGGTTTGAAATAGATCTTGATACATATATAAAAATCTCAAGGCATTTTCAAAAGATTAAGATGTTGAAAGATGCAGTAGAACTATATGAACTGATGATGGATGGTCAGTTTAAACCATCACTTGGTGAGTGCAATATTCTTTTAAGATCCATTGCACAGTCACATCCCTCAGATCTTGATTTGCTATTTAGAGTTGTGGAAAAATTTGAGGCCGCAGGGCATTCACGCTCAAAGATTATTTATGATGTCATTCATAGGTGTTTGACTAACTTGGGGCGATTTGAGGAAGCAGAGAAGATAACAGAAGCTATGAGAGATGCAGGATTTGAACCTGACAATATTACCTACAGCCAATTAATATATGGACTTTGCAAAGTGAGGAGGCTGGAGGAGGCATCAAAGGTGATAGATGTGATGGAAGAATGTGGATGCATTCCGGATATCAAGACTTGGACTGTTCTGATACAAGGGCATTGTTTTGCTGGTGAAGTTGATAAGGCGCTGTTTTGTTTTGCTAAGATGATGGAGAGAAATGTTGATACAGATGCTGATCTGTTGGATGTACTACTTAATGGTTTTCTGAGTCAAAGAAGAGTTTTTGGTGCATATCAGTTATTGACCGAGTTGGTGAATAAGTTTCAAATGCGCCCATGGCAAGCAACATACAAACTTGTCATTCAAAAGCTCTTAGGGGAAAGGAAATTTGAAGAAGCTCTTGATCTGCTCCGTCGGATGAAGAAACACAATTATCCACCTTTTCCAGAACCCTTTCTTCAATATATTTCAAAGTCAGGAACAGTGGAAGATGCAGTGGAGTTTTTGAAGGCGTTGAGCGTCAAGGACTATCCATCTGTTTCAGCCTACCAACATGTTTTCCAGTCCTTCTTTGCAGAAGGTAGACATTCTGAGGCAAAAGATCTACTCTACAAGTGCCCACATCATATTCGCCAACACCCAGCAATTTGTGGCCTCTTTGGTTCGTCAAATTCTAACAGTGGAAAAGTGAAAAGGTTCCCCCGGCGGAGCTCGACTTCTGTGTAGGCACAAGGTGCAATTAGTGAAATCTGGGAGGAGGATTAAGCCTTAAGGTTAGTATCTGATAAGAGCTCCCGATGCTAACCTCGCCAGGATCTTCAACTTTAAAAGACAATTACACAAGTTAATCAGATAGCTCCAGATATCACTCTATTAGCTGGTTCAGCCAATGCATGCAAAAATCTTGCCAGGTTCATGTCTTTAAGATTTTTCACTTAGAACCTGAATAAGGTTGATTTCCTTGTATTCATTGTGTTTATGTCACAATTATATGCTCTTATATTTACTTGAAAAAAGTGGCAAGATGATAACTCACATGCTTCTGCTGCTTCACACAGTTGTTTACCGAGATGCAATGAGCCTTGAGACTCATTATTTAGTGCTATTCTGTCTCAAACTAGTGAAACCCGAGAGAAGTGGGTGACCCTACATATATTCCACATATGTAGATATTTAACTGCATAATATTCCTAGAGATTAGCTAATTCAATAATAGCATGTACACCTGGAATTTTGAGTTTGTAATTCTCACCCATTTAAACTTATACCAGATTGTTTTCTTCCTCTACCGTTTCTTGAATTCTCAAGAATTGCTTCGCAATCTATGATGTGAATAGCTGAAACCATGATGAACCGTCATCCAGAGAAAACTGTTGCACAAAAGACTCAAAAGTCATCAAATTGGCTCAAATATGTGCTGGTGGAGAGGTAGTAGGTATCACGTGGCACAGTTATTTATTTTTTTAATAAAAAAGAAGAAAGGTTCGAAGTCATCAAAAGGCAAATTAGAGTAACCAAAGTATCTGATAGAATGTAAGACATGATATTGTAGGCTGTTGCACAAATTGCTTGATGGCAACATGATTTGGTGCCTAAACAAGGTAATTAAATGTAGTAACTGTTCGGCAGGTTTTAGTTCCCGTTGCTGTAGTTTTGACAAAATTGTAGATTCTATTCTGAGCACCTCGGCTGATATTTAATTGGTTAATCAGACTAAAAGTCAATATCTCCGTCATCTAATTGAAGAAAATATCCAATGACATTGTGAAACTCTAAAAGCTTTTCACTAGTTCAGGTTTAGTATTTGTAGATAAAAAGAGTTCGTCTTAACAAGATACTTATTCTTTACAAATAAAAGGTATCTTGTTTAGACAAACTTTCTCAAGAAAAAGATACATTTTCCTTACTGGGATAGACTTGCTATAGAGTATCAATCATCTATTCCTGAATCCTCTTGCAAAAGAAGAACTATAAGTGAAGCTGATAAATTTACAGCTAAGCTTCGTGCAAAATACACCCCTAATTCTACTGCAACGTTGGCTAGAACAGTAGAAATATGACCGAAACTGATAAGTTTACAGCTAAGCTTCGTGCAAAATCTTTTACATACTAATTCTACTGCGAAATTGCTCTTGTTTGTGTTGGTTAAATATCAAAGATCTTGCCCAGAATTCATCCTGTTACCACTAGTAAAGCTTATTTTTGGCAACTAATAAAACTTCGTTTGAAAGTATGAATGCAAAATGTATAAATTTCTTGCCGAGCAAAGATAGCTTGTATTGATCCATGGAGATATGTGTTGTTTAACTGCCTCTTCTAGGTGATTTTTGCTGATGCTCTATCTCCTTTCTCCTCTTCATCCTGCACTGTAAATGTACACCTAGGTTTAGGTTTGAACTTTTTCAGTTTTGATCTTTCATCTATAGCCATTGAAGAGATATAAAGGAAGTATATTGTTTTTTTTGATAAAGATATAAAGGAAGTATATTGTTTTCTATGTAATTTCTTATAATGGAAAAAAGGAGTGCATTGTAATTTTTTTGTTGGCTCCTTGTGTAATTAGAAGTGGCATAATATCACATATATTGGGAAAACCCTTGAACACAGAATCTCTTTTCTTTTGTTACTATAAAGAGGACTTGTAGGCTTTCTACCTATGTCAAAAAGAAGAAGATGACTAGTAGGTTTTCTTGTGGAACATATATTAGAATATGCTATATGAAAGTTCCGCTGGTAGGAGCACATAAACTATAGAAGTATATTGACAAGTAAAAGATCCAAATACTGCAATTAAGAACTATGAAGCGCTATTGGAGTTGTCTTATGCCCATTGTTTGGATTCTATGATATTCTTGGAGGTTTATATGCTCGGATTGTCCAATTTAGTAGTTTGCTTGATAATGTAGGAGAATTCCCTAAGTCCTTGCCCAGCTCTTCTTCCAGAGAAACAGTCTTTAAAGGTCGAAGCTTGATTCCAGCATTGTGATTCTTTCTAATGAGTAACATGTCCATAAATGAGCAGTATTTATTGTTGCTCAATTGGAGTGATTGTACATATCGTGAAACGAAGTCACAATTAATGACTGAGAAAAGATGTGACATCCATAGTTTCTTCCATGATGTTTGATGTTTTCACCTCTTCGATCTATTTAGCCTTTATATCTGACTTTCCAGCAAGGAGGCCTCAGACTGGGATGGGGGTGGGGGGTTCCTTGCAGTCTGCTTGGAACAATAAGAGTGAGCAGAATAATGAGAAGTCACTTGTTGAATCATCAAATATTCCTATTTACCGTTATTCCAGCCAAATTTAGTTGGAGGGTTGTTTGATTAAATTCTGCAACTATTGTCCTTTATGAACTTGGGATGTGGATCTCTAATGTTGTCAATATAGTAGATGCACTTCATTTCTAAAGCTTTGCCATGGTAGTGTCTGATTTAAGTGTTGTAATATTACTCAAATGATGAACTTAAACAAATCAACAAATTTGACTGTGCAGAAGTGCCTGGGTTTCTTTCTGCTTCTGCTGCCAGCCTGATAATTGAACTGGTGGTATTTGTGAAACTAGCAGTAATAAACATTCTGTTGGTTCAAGGGAAATTACAAACCGCCTGGCTACAAATCGTTGTTTTCTGCATTCACTCTGAACTGTCAAATTTGGAGAGTAAGCTAAGAAGCTACTTCAGTTTGAGAGGTCAATGCCACCGTGCAGCTGAGAAATGCAGTTTTGGCCATCATGTCATTTTCATTTGTGTTATGTACACTCAAATGTGCAATATTTATGTTATCAGGTTGAAAATTTTCTTGTCATTACTTTTCACTTTGTTTACCATTTGTCACTGGACAATATTAAATTTTACACAAAGAACAGTCCATTTATTGTATTGGATTTTTCGGAGTTTCTTGTTACTGATTAATAGGTTTGAAGTTCTTATGCTACGTTATCACTTGACCGGTTTTAACTGCACTTTTAGCTGTCTTCGGTTTTTGACTCATTTGTTGGCTGTTGAGTTTTGTTTACAACTAGGAGAAGTCTAATTTTGGTTTCTTCCAGCTCTTGATCAAACTCTAGATCCATCATAACAACTTGGGCTTGCCACATTCAACTATAGAATAAGTTTTCACGATGTTCATGGGCCTCTTGCAGTGATGAAGAAAGAGTCAGACTCCCTTTATTTTTATGGTGCATTGTCTATTGTGCTTGAGGATGCTCTATGCTTCTAGTCTCAACCTTCAACATAGAAATGACAGTTCAGTGCACTAAAGCTCTAGCTATGCGTGAGGTTCAGGGAAGGCCCGAACCACAAAAATCTTCCACTAATTCACTCCAAAAACCACCTTTCGAGTGTAAGAATTGCCTTTTCAAATGCTCTTTTATTGAAGATCTTAAGTCATTTAATTCAGTTTAAATTGTAATTTATTGGTTACTGAATTGTCTCTTTCAGAATAAGTTGAGGGCACAGATTACAATATATCATTATGTTAGATAAAAATATACTCCCTTTGTCCCTATTTACTTGTCATCTTTTGAATTGACACACCTATTAAGAAAACAATTAATGACATAATGAGTTTACCATTTTTCTCCTATTAATTATGAAATGGATGAAAAGTTCTACATTTTTTAAAGTAATTAGTCATTTAATTGAGGATATAATAGGTAAAAAAACATTTGTCCTTTCTTGATTTGTCAAAATGGACAAGTAATTAGAGACAACTATATAATGAAAAGTGGACAAGTAATTAAGAACAGAGGGAAGTATGTCACTAGCAATAGAGGGTTCTATTAAACTCATCCTTGAATATGTGATGAAAGTAGGTGCCAAATAAGTATGTTCTAGAAAAAAATATATATATAATAACGTGGATTTATTTTTTTTTGTGTGCCAAAATTTATTATCTCTACCTCCCTTATTGAAGAGTACATCTTCCTAACCTAAGGCCATTAATAGAGTTACGATTACAAGTTTCCATCTCCTAAAGTCACCCAAGATGAGGTTCTTCTTGTCTCAAGATAACATGGCCCCCCATACAATATCCCTCACTTAAGACAAAAGTTACTGTAAACACACTATGAAGAAAAAGCAGGAGCCCCATCAAGATGAACAACATGATGTTGAAATCCTCAAGGCTGTGGCACAAGCCTGGCATGGCCATTCCAGCAGCCGTGGAACCACTGCTGAATTCGACGCCCAGCGCCATAATTTCAAGAATAAGCCATCAAGATTCAAGCTTGAAGCTATAAACAAGGCAACCTCCAGGGAATATGATGGCACAATTAGTAGATGGGATTTCAGCCAGTCTCTTTGGGATTCTTATGAGTTACTCAATGTGTCCAAAAAGTTAGAAACTGGGCTAATGCTGGACCATCCATTGGATGGGTCAATCCAAATTGGGCAGAAGCGGAAAGAGAGTAAGAATAGCTTAAGAAAATTACTCAATAAGGTGTCTTCAAGAAGATATAATGAGGCTGAATCAACACTAGATAAGGATGGCTAATTTCAAGTAGTAATATGTAAAATTTGGTTTCATTTTCTAAAAGAAGCCCAGAGAGCTCTGTTTTTCGATTTTATGCTGATTCTTCTATATCTTTTACGCGATTTTTCATATACTTATCATCACTTAGCTGAGGGAAGCACAAGATGCATTGTACTGAAGCCTGCAACTTCATCCATCCACCAGTTGAGTGAATAAATGAAAAAACAAGGAGTGGCTAACGTTTAGCCACTGGGTGGGGATGTGTTGGTGTTTTTGTTCCCGTCCCACGAGTCAAAGTCCCCACACTTTTCACATCAGTTAGAAGATTAGTTGAGCTGCACTATATAGAAAACGAATCATATGCCTTAGGGATAGGAGATTTAGGAAATATTTTCCTCTTTCCTCAACTGAATTATTGTACCTTGTTTTCGAAGATTCTTTCAAGATTGGAACTTGAAGGGACCATTTTGGACCGGGAGAGTGCCCTTCAAGTCTAGAAGGGGTGGGGAGGGAGCAGTAATTTGTGAGCGTGTTGTGCAAGAGCTGGACATTACAGTAATGAACAAATAGGCAATTTCTCTATTAACAAACGGTTAGTAGTAGAGTCTAACTTATGTGCACGGACCGTAAATAGTTTTCCTATGATCTACAATAACAAGAAACTATGCATGTCAAGTTTGATTTGGTACCTCAAAAATGCAATAAATTACCTGCTATTACTGGTAAAACTACAGTAATAGTGTACAAATGCTTTAATTGTTAGTGTATATAACATAAATCCTTAGTAAAACAGTTGCTTTATTGTTTTTTCTACTTTCAACTTGAGGATTATGCTTTCTCCCTTTTCTGCTAACTGTTGCTAGCGATAACAGAATAAAAGTAGAAGATTTGTTTTCGTAAGATGGACAACCTGTTGAGTTTTGGATATTGTTGAAAGTGAGGCTTGCTTCTTCTAAGTTTTAGATGGATTAGGAGAAGCCGATGCAAATTAGATGAGGGAAAAATCTGGATGATACCAAAGCTAGTCCTATTTGATGAACTTGATGCAAAATTAGATGAGCAAATAGCTAGTAACTTCAAATTTCATTACATATCAAGTATTTGCATACAGATTAAAAGTAAATAGAACTGTAAAGACAGTCTATGGTCAAGTGCTATAAGACAGACATTTTATTATACCAGTGATTCAATATGACCTAATGGTCATTCATAACTGTATTGCCTGCCAAGCAACTAGCTGTATGTTCAATAGACCTTAAAAGTGTCCATCTTTGCAAGCTCAAAGTTCTTGTGTTTCCTCTTGATGAAGTTATCAGCTTCATTATCAACCTTTTCCTCACTGACTTTATGTTTCTCCTTCCTACCGACTTCAGTGGTTCTGTCATGCTCCACAAAGTGGGCTTTCTTTTGAGCTTCAGGGGGAGGAGACCCATGGTGATATCCACTAGGAAAGTTGTATTTAGACGGATTGCCATACATATTGCTCTTGTTATTCCTTTGGATGAAGCTATCATCTTCATTATGAAACTTTTTATCTTTGACTTCAGTTGTTCTGTCACGTTCCACAAAGTGGACTTTCTTTTGAGCTTCAGGAGCACGATACCCTTGGTGAATTCCACTAGGAAAGCTGTAGTTATACCGATTTCCATGCATATTGTGCTGTTCTTCCCAAATGACTCTCTCCTCTTTGATCATGGTGTGGCCATTTTGGTACCCGTATACAGCAGATTCAACTACTGGCATTCTTGTTGTGCGAGCAATGTAATCCTCAACAGATCTGTCAGAATAGGGCTGCTCAAAGGAAGGGAAATGTGGTCTCCAAAACATTTTTCTTATTTTTGTTTGATTGATATGCAAAAGCCTAAACAAGTATAGCATTTTATAGTCAAAATACTTGTGCTGAGTATTCTTACTGGATTACGTCTAAGAGAAAGAAAATACCTTGAATCAGATGCCTGCCCTTTAGTCTGTGTCAAACAGTGGATATTCCAGTTAGTAGTAAGCCTACTGAAGAGCTTAAAAGACATTTTATTCTTCTTTTATCTTGGAAGAATAAACATGTTGTAATTTGTACGCTTCCAAGTTTGAAACTTTTGACGATATCTGTAGGGTTTGATTCTATTCAGCTTCATGATGAAACTAGATAAAAAAGTAGTTTTACCAGATAAGAATCAACAACAGGAAACAATGTTCTTTTCTTCTTCCCATTCCTAATCATAGAGAACCTCCTCACTTTTTAACTATGTTGATTGGACTCTCCAAAAATGTTCTCACACCCATGTCAGATCCTCCAAAAATACGTTACTTTTGTAGAATTTGACAAACACTCCTCAACATTTTTGAAGAGTTCTAGCAACATAGCTTTGATGGTTAAAACATAGCATTGGCGATATGGTTTCACTAATGATTCTATCTTGGTTGGAAGTATTTGAATTACATTTCCCTGTCAATGTTCGTGGTGACAATACTATTGCATAAGTTTGTGGTGTCCTAAGAAATCATATTTTGACCCCTTTGATAGAAGGAAAGCATCTCATTAATATATTCTGTTAATTTTCCTTTGTGAGAAATTTTAGCTGCTAAGACCCTATCATATCTATGTGGAAAAGAAAAGGTTGTGTAAATAATGTTTAACAATATCTCAAAATTCAGTTTGAAATTCACTAGCTAAGTCTATTTTGTCTGACAAAGTGAACTAAAAATCATCTTTTAAGACATTGCATTTCTGCTATCTTCTGAGGCTTTGTTCCTCTTTTATCTGAACTTGTCATACATACATCAAGCTCACAGTTCTGCCCCATCATTAACGCATTTCTTGTTCCAATACTAGCATGATGTTGGCCGATGTTACTTGTTAATCCATTAAACTCTTTCATCGCAGTTTTCTCTGTACTCAAACCAGCAATTTTGCAAGTCTGCATCTGTTCTAATACTGTCATCTTTCTATATCTTTGGTCACTTTTCACCAATAGATTCGTATTCTTGCTTGTCATCTCTTTTGACGTGACTAGAGAGACTCGTACACTCATCTACTTCATTAAAAAATATTCGCACCCTATTGCTACAACCATTTCTTGAAATAAATTATGCCTAATTTATGCTTTGCTTTATTCTGATAATTATGTAAAGAATAAAAAGGCTTAGAACAGCTAAGGCCAATGGAAACCAGATAAGTTTAGACATAATACTATAGCTTCTATTAGATATATAGACCAAACCAAACGTACAAATCTACTTATTAATTCTATGGGTACTACAAGAAGGTAAACATGAAATGTTTTCTTCTCTTCTTCTTTTGGGAAGCAAACTGATTGTAAAAACAGACATATATACATATAATATAGCAAACTATTTAGATTATTGAAGAAGAGTAAGTGCTAATAAGATGTAAACACTTTAGCATTACACTTTGAAAGTCCTCCATTTGTGAAGCTGAAAATTCTTGGGCTTCTCTTTGTCATTCTTGTTTGATTCCGCAAACTGGACCTTCTTCTGGGACTCGGTGTTTTGACGATTCATGCTAGACTCTTTTCCTTCATAACTTAATTTGTTTTTGAAAACACAGTAAGCATTGGGGTAGAGAGGGATATCAGGGTGCATAGTTGGGGCTTTCTCCATTTTTTTAAGATGATCAAGGTACTCATCATTGGACGTTGATTCCCAATATCGCATGGAGCTCATCTTTTCTTGATTTTCTCAAAGTAAATTAGCCTTTATTCTTACTGCTGAGTAATTGTAGCTTGAACAACAGGATTTAAAGGACCAAACACAGTGCCTAAAACATTCCAGAAGGACAAATAGATGCTGAGATTTGCGATTGAATCTGATTCCTTCTCATCAGTACTTGGTATCCAACTCTTGATATTTTGGCAGAGAATCAAAAGGGCTTAACTTTTTTAAGGAACAGATGTTATTAGACACTTGGAGGCATTGTTGCAACTTGCAAGTATGTAGGAACATATGTTACAATGCTCAGTGATTTCCCACTAAAAATGAGAATCAGTATCATTTTAATCTAGGTATGAACAAGGGATAAACAAGATTTTTTAATTAAATGTAAATTCCGTCCTATGTTTCTCATCTTTCCAGCCAAAGGCAGAATTAGTCTTTTTATTTCTAGGGTTTTAAAGGTGTGAACATGAAATAAAGGGTTGTGACTCTCCTGAAGGATTGTGACCTTTATAAAAAGTTGTGTCCTTTCTAAAGGGTTGTGACCGTTTGGAAGGTTGTGCCTTTTCCAAAGTATTGTGACATTTCTGAAAGGTTGTCTTTTTTCCACAGGGTTGTGACCTTTACCCTTTGTTGGCTATAAATAGAGAGGTTTTCTCTCATTTTTCTGCATCGAATTCTTCCCTTCTTTTGCATACATTTCTTACAAAACAAAATCGATCGATCGTGTCTGTGTGTGTGATTCGTTGCTGTCATTTTGAGTTTGTTGAAATTATCGAAGTTTGAGGTATCAATCTTTAATGGTTAATCCGTTTTATCTTGAGAGGAATTAATCTGCAACCTCGGGTACTTGAGGGGATTAAATTTATTAAGGACACACAGTGGGTTCTGTGGATTCGGATAGTTCTTTGTATTTTTCTTTTCATCTTTTATTATTTCTGATTTGCTAATCTGAATACATGAAATAACAAGCTTAAGAAATTTATATTGATGGTATTTTATGGTAAGGAAATTACTTTTATTTTTTGTGTTCTTTTTGTTGGAAAGAAAAAGAAGAAAAAGAGAATTATTTTATCACATGATAAAGGAGTTTTGGGATGAATTAGTACAACTTTAATATGTTTGAGTATATTTTCTGTAGTAAGTTTTCTTGGATGGGTAAGATTATTTTTATTTTCTTCCCAAGTGCATTGAAGCATTGCACCCCTTCAATCTTCTTTTCAATAAGAAAAGTTATTTTGTGCATAAGGGTTAAGATATACACTTTAATTTTTTTTTATTCTTGGTTTTATATAACTATGAGAAGAGAAGTAAATGAACAAATGTTGTCTCCTAACAATATTTGAACATGAGTTTAGTTTCTCATTGAAATTCAATGTCTTTTGAGGAAAATTGGAATATGACGGAAATTGGGAAAGAAGGAAAAAATTAGCAAGAAAAGTGACTTGCATGGAATCATTTCTGACAAATAGAATATGATTCAATGGGGGTAAATCATGTTTTATATTAATTTCCCTTGATTTTTTTTTCTATCATTTATTATAAGTTATGAGATTTATTTCATAAATTTTAGGATAGATGGTCATTATGTGATGATCTTAGAATATATATTTATTACTATTAATATGTATTCTGTTTAGAGGAGGAAAAAAAAACTTTTGTAGTTTTCTACTCCATGTGAAATTTGATTGTGTTTGACTTTTGGAGACTAAAATCCATTGATTTTTTACTTCAATGGTTTGAAGAATATAAGAACTTCACAAACAAATCAGATTGTGCATTGGCTTGAAGAATATAGAAACTTCACCAATTTGTTAAATACTCTGTTTGAATGAATATTCTGACTTGAAGAGTACAAAATCTTCGTCAGGAATATTAAGGCTAAATGATTTGAAAAAGATAAAATCTTCATCGTTAGCTAGAAACAATGTTGTATTTGAGGTTTCTGGAAATTAAAACCTTTTTGGTTTACTACTCTGTCTGAATGTGAAACTGATTCGAAGAATATAAAAACTTCATCAGAATTCAAGATTCATTTGGTTAACGATTAAAAGAATATAAAAACTTCATCGTTAAACTAGAAACAAGTTGTATAAAGATTGAATCTTTATTGTTAGTATTCTAAATACTAAGTGGTCTGTCTAATTGTGACAGAAAGGGAAAAAAAATACTAGTGACATAAAATTAGTGATTTTTGTGCCTGCAATGGGTATTTATATGGATTAAATCTCCAAAAGAAGACTTTGTGTTGCCAATGTGTATTTTGATGGTATACAATATGAAAGCATGGGAAAAAATGTGGAAAATAATTTCAAATACTTGAAAAATATTTTTGAGAACATATTTAAAATGTGGGGGGTTCTTTACTTGTGATAACGACAAAATTAGACTTACTATCTAATTTAAATTTGAAAGTACAAGATATGAACTTTAATGACATTTTTGTATTATGTTAGACCCAGAAAATTCTTTAAGTATATTTTATATTGTGGTCGTTGAGTCTCTCTTTACTAGTTTATGATATGACTAGTATAAAATCACAAAATTATATTACTCGTTCAAAAGAATTGTATTCTTTGATGAAAAAATTTCACTTAAAATATTGTGATTTTTCATGAAAAGATATGTCTATTAAAATTTAAAAAATTGTATAGACATGAACATTGGTGAAAAATGATCTGTTATGTTTGTGTTGTAAAACAAACATTTGGGTCATATTGCCCATATTGGACCGATGAGACTATGGTCATTGGTAATTCTATAACAAATTGAATGTTATGGAAAGATTCTTCTGAAAAGAACATATGGCAATGTGTTGATTCTAAAACAATGTCTGTATTTGAGAAAGTTATAAAAAGTAAAGAACAAAATATTTGTGGGAAAAGGTTACCTCATAGAAGGCTTTTCAAACTTAGTATTTATGTTTGTTCTTACTTGCTTGAATCAAATTGTTTGTGACATAAATGTTTGGAACATGTCAATTACAAAACCTTGCAAAAACTAATCAACTTAGAAGTTTTGCCTAAATTCTAGTGCAATAAATCAAAATGTCAAGTATGTGTTGTTGAAAGGAATTTTAATACCTTAGAATTGATTTACACTGACGTTTGTGATATGAAGTCAACATCATCTCGTGGTGGGAAAAAGTGTTACATAAATTTTATTGACAATTGCACTAGATATTGTTATGTTTATTTGTTGAATGGTAAGGATGAAGCAATAGAAACATATATGCAATATAAAATTGAAGTTGAAAATCAGTTGGATAAAAAGATTGTCATGATTAGAAGTGGTAGATGTGGAGAATAAGAATATTCTTTTGCAGAAATATATTTGAAAAATGGAATCATCCATCAAATTACTGCACATTCTCATCTCAATCTAATGAAATTGTTGATAGAAAAAAATCGAACTTTGAAGGAAATGTTGAATGTCCGATTTATAAGTTCAGGTTACCACAAAATTTGTGGGGGTGCAATCATTATAGCAAAAGAGAACAACAAAAAGTTTGTTTGTTCAGAAAGAGAGAAACAAAAAGTTTTGTTTGTTAGTAAAGGGAGTAACAAATAAAAAAAACTTTTGTTTGTTAAGAAAGGGAGCAACAAAAAGTTGTGTTTGTTCAGGCTTTGTTGTATCCTGATAGAGAATTGTTTGTCGTCCCTTAAAGTTTATACAAATAATAACTCTTGAAAGATAGTGATCAAACAATTTTCAATACAGTCTATTTCATATGATAAATGGAAATAAGGNGTTTGTCGTCCCTTAAAGTTTATACAAATAATAACTCTTGAAAGATAGTGATCAAACAATTTTCAATACAGTCTATTTCATATGAGAAATGGAAATAAAGGAACTATTCCCAAACGGGTCAAAATAGGACCTAAGACTTTGGATTGTATGTTCATTGGATATGCTACAAATAGTAAAGCATGTCGATTTATGGTTCATAAGTCTAAATCGTTGGATAGTCAAGTGAAAGGTCTAAACGACCTTGGAAAGAACCAAAGGAGAATGTACTTAATAAAGAGATTCAGAGGCGTAGTAAATATCAATGGACAAATTACTTCTTACGGGTTTGATTTTGTAACATTTCTTCTTGAAAATGAGTCCATATAGTCGAAGAAGATATGTCTTCTGTGGACTCATCCTATTTGGAAAGAGGTTGTCAATAGTAGGATAGATTCAATCTTAAGCAACCACACTTGAGAGTGGATTGATCTTCCTCAAAGAAATAAACCTTTGGGTTCAAAGTGGATCTACAAAAGGAAAAGAAAGTTGATGAAACTATTGGAAAATACAAAGCATGACTTGGTTGTCATAGGCTTTAGACAATAAGAAAGCCTTGTTTGACACATAATAGCCACTAACTAGGATTACATCAATTCAGATGTTAATTGCGCTAGTTGCGGTATATGGCCTGCCTTCAAATTCGTCAAAATGGATGTGAAAACATTTTTTTTAAAATGGAGAATTGGAGGAAGAAATTTACATACAACAACCCGAGGGTTTTGTGGTTCCTAGTAAAGAAAAGAAAATCTGTAAACTTGTTAAGACACTTTGTGGACTAAAAACAAGCGCTCAAATAATGACATGCGAAGTTTGACCGAACTATGTTGGCAAATGAATTCAACATTAATGAATGTGATAAATGTATTTACATTAAAGACACTCCAAATCACAAGGTCATTTTTATGTTGATCATCAAAAGAGACATTTCTGACATAAATGTTACTAAGCATATGCTAGAAAGTAAGTTCGATATGAAAGACATTGAAGTTACTAACGTGATTGAAAAGGTACTTGACAAATTCAAGTATTTGGATATCAATATTGTCAAGACTCCAATAAATGTGAGCTTTGTACTTCAAAAGATGAAGGCAAACGTGACTCACAATTGGATTATGCTAGAGTATTGAGAAATATGATATATATCTTGAAGTGTACGCGATCAGATATAGCATGTGCTATTAGTAAACTGAGTCGGTTCACAAGTATTCTCAATCAAACTCAATGGATGACAATGAAAAAAGTTTTGGCGTATTTAAAACATACTTAAAAACTATTGTTTTGCATTACAACTAATATTCAATAGTATTGGAAGAATATAGTGATGCAAATTGAATCACCAGGTCAAATGAAGTAAAAATTCATGAGTGGATATGTATTTACTCTTGGTGGAGGAGCAGTCTCTTGGAAATCTTCCAAACAGAAATGTATCGCTCGCTCTACTATGAAATCTGAGTTTATCACTCTAGATAAGGCCGGTGAAAAAATTGAATGACTCCAAAAAAATTTGAAAGGTTTTTGGCTCAAACCTTTTAGCTTAGTATGCATACATTGTGAGAGTTAAATTTGCAATAGATAGGGCATGGAGCATGATGTATAACGAAAATTCTTGTCATATATGACGTAAACATAATATCGTTAGAGAACTACTCTCTAGTGGAATTATCATAATTGACTATGTAAAATCAAAGGATAATGTGATGGATCCACTTATAAAAGACCTAACTAGAGAGGAAGTTGATAGATTATCCAAGGGAATGAGACTATGGCCGAGGACAAGTCATTGTGGCGGTAACTTTACCTAGAAGACTGGAGATCCCAAGATCTAGGTTCAAGGAGATCAAACAAAGTCATTGATGACGGTTCAACATTGTCAAAATATTTTTTTTATGGTTCATTCTCATGACAAGACAATGTTCAGTAATAAGGATAAAGGCATTAGGACTTTTTAATGATTTCTAAGTTTGATACAGGGTATATCAAATTGTGTATCTACAGAATAACACATTTAGAAATCACATATATAAATGTGAAGTGTAAGCCGCTTCAAGGAGAATTCGATAAGGCCAGTTCTCTATGCACTTATAAAACAAGACGTGTTTATGGCTGAAACGAACAAAACAATGAGAACCAAAACTATTCAAGGGTTGATTGTGTGACTTATGTTGTCTAGGTATACACCAAAGCTCGACGGTTCAAAGATATCAAATCTATCGATTGACCGAGTATATCCGATATATGTTCACTATAGAAAGTTCAAAGGGAAACCCACTTATCCAGATGCAATCAATCCTTACTTACGAATCACATAGTTTTTCATGCATATGTTTTAACAATAGTCATTCCCTATTCATGTGGGGGATTATATTGTTGGGTTTTAAAGGTGTGAACAGGAAATGAAGAGTTGTGACTCTCCTAAAGGGTTGTGACTATACTGAAGGGTTGTGACTTTTATGAAAGGTTGTGTCCTTTCTAAAGGGTTGTGACCGTTTGGAAGGTTGTGTCTTTTCCAAAGTGTTGTGACATTTCTGAAAGGTTGTCTTCTTTCCAAAGGGTTGTGACCTTTACCCTTTGTTGGCTATAAATAGAGAGGCTTTCTCTCATTTTCTGCATCGAATTCTTCCCTTCTTTTGCATACATTTCTTACAAAACAAAATCGATCGATCGTGTCTGTGTGTGTGATTCGTTGCTGTCATTTTGAGTTCATTGAAATTATCGAAGTTTGAGGTACCGCTAATTCTTTAATGGTTAATCCGTTTTATCTTAGGAGGAATTAATCTGCAACCTCGGGTACTTGAGAGGATTAAATTTCTTAAGGACACACAGTGAGTTTTGTGGACTCGGATAGTTCTTTGTGTTTTTATTTTCATCTTTATTATTTCTGATTTGCTAATTTGAATACAGGAAATAACACGTGTTTCATAATTGTAACGTGAATTTACTAATCTATTTTAAGATGTATAAGAATAGTTTGATTAGTTTCTTGCTTCTTTGTTGATTTAAGAAATTAGCTATCTTTGTCTTTTCACTTCAAGTGTTTATTCACTTGGCAACGAGAAAAATGTTAACCTGTTGATATAGTTTCCCTGGGGTATTATACATAAATGTACCCTTTAACTTGACCTCATTTCACATTTATGCCCTCCAACTTCGGGGTATGCACAAATAGACATGTAAACTTGTATAAAGTTGAACAAATAGATGCATGAATCCTATGTGGCATAATACATGTAGGACACCACATAGGACACAAATTATCATGTAAGATGGGTTTGTCTATTTGTTCAATTTTATATGAGTGTGTCTGCTTGTACCTACCAAAAGTTTAAGGGCATAAATGTGAGTTGAGGTCAAGTTAAAGGACATATCTATGTATTATGTCTTTCCCCGATGATTCTATCTTTGGTGGCAAATATTTGAATTACATTCCCCTTCCAATGTTTGTGGTGACAATATCATTCAACATTAGTGGTGTCCTAAGAATTCAAGCTTTGAACCACTTTAATGGAAGGAAAGCATCTGATTAATTTTTTCTGTTAATTTTCCTTTTGTGAGAAATTTTAGCTGCTAAGCAACTAATTATATCTTTGTGGAAACAGAAAAGGTTGTGTAAATAATGTTTAAAAATCTATTGACTAGCTAAGTCTACTTTGTCGGACAAAACCAGCTAAAATAATCCAGAAAGAACATTTGTGCAACATCATTAACTCGTTTCTTGTTCCAATATATACTAGTATGATATTAGCTGCTGTTACGATGTTCAATTATTTAAACTCATCTATCGCGGTTCTCTTTGTCCTCAAACCAAAAATTTTGTGGGTCTGCATCTGTTTTAATACTACTAGATCAATATTTCTACATCTTTGGTTACTTTTCCACCTATAGATTTGTCTTATTGAATCTTGCTCGTCATCTCTTTTGACATGACTAGAGAGACCTTGCACTCATCAGCTTAGCTTGTGGTAGTTAATAGTTAGACTATGGCAATAACTAAGGATCAATACTAAGAAGAGATGCCCAAAAAAGGCTTCAATATAATCTGGTGCAAAGTTAGTAGACCTGGTGAAAGCAAACCAATCAAGCTGAAGTAATATATTTTATTCTGATAATTATATGTGAAGGCAAAAGATACAAAGCCTTGGATCAGAAAAGATAAGTTAGACACAAAACTATATTAGATAGACCAAATCAAACGTACAAATGTACTGATCAACTCTAATGGATACAACAAACATGAAATTCTTCTTTTGGAAAGCAAACTGATTGTTAGACAGACATGTATACTACGTAGATTATTGAAGAAAAGTGGGTGCTAATAAGAAGGAAACCCTTTAAGCTGACACTTTGTAAGTCCTCCATTTGTGAAGCATAAAACCAGTGGGCTTCTCTTTATCATTCTTGTTTGAGTCCGCGAACTGAACCTTCTTCTGTGACTCCGCAGCTTGGTTCTTCTGACGGTTCACTAGTCCTTTGTTATTTAATTTGTTTTTGAAAACAGAGAAGACACTGGGGTAGAGAGGAATATCAGGGTGCATTGTTGGAGATTTCTCCATTCTTTTAATATGATCCAGGTATTCGTCATCCGAATTACTAATTGATTGCCAATACTGGTTGGAACTCATCTTTTCTTGATTTACTCAAGGTAACTAACTACCCCTTAGCTTGTTTGTGCAGAGTATTTTGCTGCTTGATCAACAGATTGATTTACTCAAGTAACTAACCCTTAGCTTGTTTGTGCTGATTATTTTGCTGCTTGATCAACAGATTTAAAGGCACAAACACACCGCGTAAAATATTCCAAAGTGATAAATGCTGAGAGTTGCAATTGAATCTGATTCGTTCTCATCAGTACTCTGTATCCAACCATTGATATTTCCGCAAAGAATCAAAAGGGTTTACTTTTTTTGGGAATAGATTTCATTAGACACTTTGAGGGATTGTTGCAAGCATTTAACAAAACACAAGCAAATCCTGTTTCACATTTTTACACTTTGGGCATTTGAAAGAGGAGAATGATCCATTCGTCAACGGGAAGCTTCTGAAAAACGCATCGGATGGTGCAGCGAACCGACTAACTTCTGCTCAGATACTTATTTGTATCAGGAAATTCATTACATATGTCTAAATATTGCGGATTAGTAACTAAAACAAATTATGAATGAATTAGATGACAAGTTCGAAACTTATAAACTTTAAACATTTCTTATTAAAATGAGAATTAATATCATTTAACAATAGAATGACATGCTTGAGAACTAATTGGTTGGATGTAAACTATGTAAGGAGAAGTTTTTCCCTATGTAAACTTTCAAGTTAATATCTTCTAGGGTTTGTACAAAATCAAATCGAAAACTGAATCAAATCAAAAATTGAGTCAAATTGGAAAAAAAATTCGATTAATGGTTTGGTTTGATTTGGTTTGGTATTGGAAAAAAAAACTGACTATATTTGAGTTGGTTTAGTTTTAACTAAAAAAAGTTCACCCGAGACCAAACTAACCCGACATTGTATATATAATTTTAAAATTTTATTTTATACATAAAAATATTTACTTTGACGTAATTTCTAAATATTACTTATAAGTTTTCATAATTTTTATCTTTTAATATGTTTTTTCAAGTTTTTTGAGACCTAGAATTTTGAATGGTCCAATAAAGGTTATAGTCCATAGATATTAGTAACTCTAATAAAGCTCAATTCGAAATCAAATCAATACTATGCTAACAAAATAAATTAATTCAATACTAAGATGACAATAATATTGAATATTTGTTCTTTAGTTTACATTGGTTTAGACATTTAAAATACATAATCTAATTTTACTTTTTCTTTAATATTTAATCATGTAACTAATACTTATTAGATTTATTTTAGCATGATTTAGTACTTTTAAACTATGATCATTTTCATTATGACTTTGCAGTATTTATTTTATATGATGATTTCATTATTATTTTTTATTTAATATTTTAGTGTCATCACTCATCTCATATTTTGTGTTTTTTTTTAAGAAACACCTTAGTTCTATTTTGATTGGACTAAAGAAATATTTGGAGCACAAGTTATTATTTGTTTGTATGCACTTTACCGGAAAAATCCAAAAACCTGAAAAAATTTGAGGTTTATCAATTTGATTTGATTTAAATATTTGCACAATAATTTGATTTGTATTTGAAAAACTCGAACCAACCCAAGGTTGAAAAAACCCAAATTTTATTAGTTTGGTTTGATTTATAAATTTAAATTTTTTTACACAAATAATTTGATTTGATATTTGAAAAATCCAAACCAACCCGATCATGTACACACCTAATATCTTCCATGGTTACTCAATTAAGGAGCTTTATTGTAGAAAGTTACTCAATTTTCATGTTTACTCCAAAAGTCACTTTTGAAGTAAATGACTTCTGAAGTAAAAAAGAAAATTAAGTGATTTTCTATGATAAAAACTCCTTAGTTGAATGTCCGGGGAGATATTAACTCAGTAAACTCCCATCCTAATGTTGCCCATCTTTTCAAACAAAGGCAAAATTAGTCCCTTATTTCAAGCATGTGTGGTATAATTATTTTAAGATTGTAGAAGAGTTAAGTGATTAATTCCTTTCTTCTACCTTGATTTGAGAATGCTCAATCGTAGGCAAGGGCATAGGGCAGAAGTAGCAAGACCGCGCAATACGAATACATAGCTTAGTGTTCATGATGGTTAGATATTAGATAGATGCCCTACTCTTTTTAACAGGAAGGTAAAAATTCTCTTGGTGGCTATTAGGAAGAAAAACATTCATATTCATTAAAAAACTACGTACCACATGTTTCCAGATACGACTACTACCATAGTATTATATTACATAGCTAGTTCAAGTAATGACATAACTTAAAGGAGTTTGTCGCATCATAGTCGACGAACAGTAGCCAAAACATAGTAGACACACAGTAGCATCCTACCATTTATTCATACCAAACTATCCATCACACGATAGGACATACATATATATATAAATATCTTCTACTGCTCTCCAGCAATAAGATCCATCACAACACGCTTGATGCTTCCGTTGTTCTTCTTCAGCAGCTTCTTGTTCATTTCCTTGTCACAAAAACCCTGCATTCACAAAATTGCTTATAGTCGACCTAGGGGAATTATTTCTTTCACAAGAAACAGGAGGAAAATTATCTTTGACGTCTAAATTAACCTACCATCTCCTTCAGCTCTTCAAGGATAGGATCCCACTCAGCAACACCACAGAGATCATCAACTGACTGTTCCAAATCATACTCATTCTTCCTCAAGATCTCTTTGTTCAGATCAACCTGCTTGAAACCCATTTCCTCCAACTCCTGGAGGAGAGACATCTCAACTTCGAAATTTCCTCTAGCATCCTGGAGCGGTGTCTGCATAGCTACAGCAGCTGATGGTTGCATGGAAGAGTCCGCTGATGGTTTCTCAGTTAAATCAATAACTGGATATGAAATTGGTGAACCAGAAGCAGATGGAGAACTTGACTTGTCACCAAAACCAACTAACAAGCTATCATTAATTGGAAACTTTGCCTCCTGCTCCTTGTTTTGGTTTACTTCAGCCACTGAATCAACCAACTCCATTGTGCTGGAGCTCTTAGGCTCAGGAAGGACATTCTGAGGTTCTGAATTCACATTTATAATATCAGGTCCAGACACACCACTGCCGGCAGGAGGTAAATTCAAGTTTAACCCCTGAAAAGCTTCATGGACCAACCCCTTTTTTGGCAGGCATAATAAAGCATCGACCTGCATGAACAAGGACGGGACATTCTTAATATCAAAATTAGATCAACATCAAGGATATCAAGGCAACCAAAACTCACTGACCTGGATAAGCACCCATACACGCTGGCCAAATTTCTGTCCTGAAGCCGAAGCCAACCTCCAGTAGGATATGTACCTGCCAGGATGCTCAGGAGCAGTAAAATCAACCGCCACATCAAGCTCCTGGTCAACAGCCAAGCCAGCTGTAGATATCTGCAATGCATATGACATCAGATCGTGAAAACTTCCCAGAGTAATTGTTCAGCAACTGTCAACAAGAAGGAATTACAAGCACAAGAAACTAATTTCTCGTAGAATTTCTCACCTCTAATTCAACAGAGAATCTATCACTTAATTTATCACCGCCAATCCAAACAAGTTGAGTTCCTTGAGGCCAAACGAGATTACCATTGTTCTTCATTCTCCAGATCTTGGTAAATTGAGTCAAGGGGGCCATGATGGTTCCATCCAGGACATTGACATCCTGTATGAAGCGGCTGTCCAGCTTCGGCCGACCTGCTTTCAACCCAAAGCCTCGAATGATTTGTGGGACAGTTGGGGGACGGGGACGCAACCTCCCATGCTGTAAGACGCCACAAACGATAGGAGTTAATAGAGGAGAAAAAGAGAGAGATGCCATGAGAATTTGGGCAAATGACTCATTTACCAGATCATGTAAACCCTTGAAAGACCAGGGATTCGGGTAAGTTAGAGGACGATCCATTCTGATGTAATCAGCATCATTTCCCATTTCAGCAAAACATATGCTGCAGAGATCATAGTTCTCCTTCCTACATGAGCATAGGATGGCCATATCATCTAATGTCAGCTCAGATAAAAACAACAAATAAATACAATAACAGGGTCCTTACACTTTAGATATGAACCTAGGTCCAGTTATCGGATGAACCCCACAACCATCACAGCGAACACCTTTATGGAAAATAGTCCCAGTCCCATCACTGTGATTATGGCTCCTTTTAAGTGGGACCTCAAAAGAGAAGTTCTGAGGTGGAATAGGGTTATTTACTGTTGGCACCCCAGAAAACGGACACGCATTCACAGGAATCAGTGGAGATAGATGCCGTACAGCAGGTCTGAAGCCATCATACGGCATCTTCATTGAACTGCCACTGGAACCTGCATTATGGGAATCATTAACATTTACAGTGTTCAGGTGAACTAGATGTGAAGGAGTGAAGCCATCATAAGGCATGTTGATTGAACTGCCACTGGAATCTGCACTAGGGGAATCCCAGTTGCATTGTTTCACTTTACTAGAACTTGCAGAGCCACCCAAATCAACCGGCTTAGCTACTGGATGTCCCTTGCTGGGCTGCTCATCAGAAGTCTTTTCTGGTGGAATAGGTAAGTTTCTCACATATGTATAGCCAATAGTCCTTCCGTCAAGACTGCGAACATCAAATTTCTTATCCTTCTCCAAACTGTTTACCAGCGAAGTCTGAGCTTTAGAACCTTTGAATGATGATGACAGAGCTTCGGTTCGATCACCTTCCAAAGTTTCTGATTTAGATACTAGCTTGACTGAGGCATCTACGGCTTCATTGGAGGCCTTAGGTTTTGGCTCACCATGTAATGCTGTGAGAGGCCCATTCTTCTTTGGGGATGACTCTCCAATTTTGACATTTGGCATTCCCCCATCAGCACTCATAGTATTTCCTTTAGATATGCCACTACAGGAGCCAGCTTCTTTGACAGGCTGAGACGCTGAAGCCTGATTTTGGTAGTAAGATAGCCCCATCTCAGACATAGCATCAACAAGCTCAGCAAGGATGGGAGCAGAGGATGAGGCTGATGCAGTCATATCAGAACAGACCTTCATCACAGATTCACGCAGAGGTTCTGGAATGTACTTGAGAATGTCAGAAACACGGGAATTCAAGTTTAGGAATGGAGGCTGGACCCGAGGTGATCGTAAAGGGGTAGAATTTCCACTAGATCTAGCTGAAGCTCTGCCGCTTCTTTCGCCAGCATTCAACCTCGCAGATATTCTCAAGGGATTCAGGTCCTGCCTCATAACATCCTGCAGATCCTCATCATCAACAAGTGTGACTACATCCCCATCCTCATCGATATATGTTAGTGTGAGTTCAGCATCATGAGCGAAATTGAAAAGTTGAATAATCTTGTCTCTCAATCCACCAATGTCAAGATCAAGTTTCTCATTAATGACACAAGCATTGAACCGTCTGAGTGTCTCTTCATACTTGACCTGCAAATAATGAAAGGTGATAAAGTAGGCCACACAAAAGAGAGGTAACCCCAAACCCAACTCAGAAGCTCTGTCATAGCTCAGCAAAAATTATCATTTCACAAGTTGAAAAACCAGTGGTCAATAAAGTAGGTTCTGATGTCTCATATTCAACTCCTAGCGGAAGCAAAAACATTTAGTTATTTCCTCTAATTTGTCCTCAGTCTTAGCAGACAGTGTTACCTGCTCCCTGAGCTTGGTAGGATGCTCAGGTACACGGTTATCAAATATAAAGAACACATAAAAGAAATTCATGTGCTCAAAAAACTACTATGATGTATAGAAATGTAATAGTCCTTACAAAATTGTAAGTTCCACCACCCGCAAAACTTAAAATTATACATGGGATTCAATTCCACCAAAAAAAAAAAANAAAAAAAAAAAAAAACAAGAAACAATTCGCCCAGCCCAAATCAACACGGGAAGACAGAAAAAGTCCTAAAATCTAACTCTACCAACAACAAATTTCTACAAAAAAAAAAACAAATATTTTGCATGTGTAAAGTAGAATGACTTTGAATAAACAGCAATTCTTAAAACTGGATAAGCACAAATAATCGTAAAGTTCTCATAAATTTAGCACTTAAACAAACATTACATCAAATTCGAAACTAAGTAACATAAATTAGCAACAAAAAAAGGTGACAAATTTATAAATAACAAAAAAAAAACAGAAAATCTAACCTTGATCACAATAGATGACTCCATAGCCATGGCTAGGTAGAGTGAGATTTCAGTATACAATCGAGTAGAGATTATCGTTCCAGGTAAGCCCGCAGAACCTTTTTAAGTACGAAATCAGTATATATAGATACGATATAAAACAGATGATAACAAAACCCTAACCCTAGAAATTGAAGAAGAACAATTCAACAGAGTATAGAGCGATAAAAACGGTGAAACAGAAGCAGGAGAAGAAGAAGAGAGTAATCTCACGCAATGAATCCACGCGTAACCGTAAGCCGCGCTTCTCTCACTGGAAAACCCAAACGTTTTGTGTAGAACTATCGCATTTTATACTACCTTTTGTGGACAAGCTCAGATATTTCTTTGGCCTTTTTTTATTATTAAAATAAATTAAAATTTATTTCTTGCTTCCAAAGAAATCTACATCGCTAAGGAACTAAAAAGTCTTCTATGTCACATCCGAACGGATAACAATCTGTTTTTGCGAGAACATGATATGTAGAGTGTGGCCGAGGAATGAACATGGTATGACGTAGCAAAATAGAAAAATTTATAACTTTTTAAATAATTTTGACATGTCATGGATTTTAAAAGAAATATTTATTTTTTTAAAATAAATTTATACGATAAGTTTTAAAATTTATTAAAAATACACATAAGTTTGTATTATTATTTTATAATGAAAATGTTCCGTAAAAAGTCATGACAACGAACATAATTAATATGAAACTAAAAAAAAAAAAAGGAGGAAGAAAACAAAAGGAAAATACTATTGATTTGTACATGAAAAAATATTACTACTTGCAATTCAAAGTGACTTCATAGATCAAGTTCATATAAAAATTATATAAAATATATATATAACCGTGTAAAATTTGTACAAAAAATTAAAAATGGAATTTAGAAGAAAACTATAAATTGATGGGTGTTTTTATAAAATATAAAAGTTTGGGGTAATTTTTAAAAAAATTCAAATATCAAAACTTGAGAACTTTGGATATTTGTTGAATATATTTGCCAAGTTATGACAAATTATATGACCAAATGCTAGTTTTTAGATTATTTTTTTCTCAAGTATATTTATGGCCAAACACGGCCTTTATTTAGTAATTTTAGCTTTAAATTTGTACAGAGACATAATATATAAATGTGTATTTTAATTTGTTGTTAGTTGTTGTTTATACTTGTCAAGTTTTGACATATATTAATAAATATTTTAAATTTATATAAAGTTAAATAGATAGACATGCGTATTCTACGAAGTATAACACTTGAAAAATATCATTTAAGATATAAATTGTCACGTAAAATGCAAACTTCAACAACTTTTTATAAATATCAAATCGAATATGAAGAAAAATTTAAATATGTATCAAATACCATATTAAATATCATATTATTGAAGTTACAATATCAAATTTTGAGATTTCAATACTAGTTCAGAGTGTCCAATAGGTAACTTAGGCTGAAATCAAAGAAGTTGGAATGAATTTGAACTAAAAACCAAGTTGGGTCATGATCTGATTAAAATCATTTTAAAATTAATTAAAAATTAATTAAATTATAATTCAATTTAACCCTTTTAATCTAATAATATGGACTACTAATATAAAAATAAAATCAGTACGTATACTAATATAATTCATTGAAAAAGATTTGTTATAATCGCATAACATTTTAGTTAAAAATTAGTGAAGATTATACTCCTTTTATTTTAATTTGTTTCTCCTACTTTTTTTTTAATTCATTTTAAAAACATTTTATTTTTTCTGACAAATTTTTTTTTTTTTTTTCACATGCCATATTTAAGAGCACGAAATTAAAAAATAATTTTTATATTCTAAATATTTTTAATTTAAAAAATCACAGATTCAAAAAAATTATTTTAAATTTTTTTATATCAAATTAAAACAGATGAAGCAAAATATTAATCAATACTGAAAATCCGATTGAAAGACAATTATCGAAACAAAAATAGAAAACTCAAATTTGAACTAAGTTATCACATCCTACATCTTAAGATTCAACTTTGATCATCACATCAAGTATCACCAATCTAAACAACCTTAAAAAAANCCTTAAAAAGTCATGACAACAAACATAATTAATATGAAACTGAAAAAAAAAAAAAACAAAAGGAAAATACTATTGATTTGTACATGAAAAAATATTACTACTTGTAATTCAAAGTGACTTCATAGATCAAGTTTATATAAAATTGTATAAAATATGTATATAACCGTGTAAAATTTGTACTAAAAACTAGAAATGGAATTTAGAAGAAAACTATAAATTGATGGGTGTTTTTATAAAATATAAAAGTTTGGGGTAATTTTTAAAAAAATTCAAATATCAAAACTTGAGAACTTTGGATATTTGTTGAATATATTTGCCAAGTTATGACAAATTATATGACCAAATGCTAGTTTTTAGATTATTTTTTTCTCAAGTATATTTATGGCCAAACACGGCCTTTATTTAGTAATTTTAGCTTTAGATTTGTACAAAGGCATAATATATAAATGTGTATTTTAATTTGTTGTTAGTTATTGTTTATACTTGTCAACTTTTGATGTATATTAATAAATATTTAAATTTATATAAAGTTAAATAGATAGACACGCGTATTCTATAAAGCATAACACTTGAAAAATATCATTTAGGATACAAATTGTCACGTAAAATGCGAACTTCAACAACTTTTTATAAATATCAAATCGAATATGAAGAAAAATTGAAATATGTATCAAATACCATATTAAATATCATATTATTGAAGTTACAATATCAATTTTTGAGATTTCAATACTAGTTCAGAGTGTCCAATAGGTAACTTAGGCTGAAATAAAAAAAAAATAGAATGAATTTGAACTAAAAACCAAGTTGGGTCATGATCTGATTAAAATCATTTTAAAATTAATTAAAAATAAATAAATTATAATTCAATTTAACCCTTTTAATCTAAATTGGGAAAAAGGTTTGAAATATATTCGAATTTTGACCGAAATTGTTGTAACGATACCAAACTTTGGAAAAGACCTTTTAACCCCTGGACTATTTAATAGTGTATTTTAAAGGTATATATGTGTCCACGTGGACATCATAAATATTGTACAATTATAAATAGTAACGTGTCCACGTGGGCACATATATACCTTTAAAATACATTATTAAATAATGCAGGGGTAAAAGGTCCTCCATAAAGTTTGGTATGATAACAACAATTTCGATCAAAGTTAGAGTATTTTTCAGACCCTTTTCCCATCTAAATAATATGGACTACTAATATAAAAAAAAAATCGGTACATATACTAATATAATTCATTGAAAAAGATTTATTATAATCGCATAACATTTTAGTTAGAAATTAGCGAAGATTATACTCCTTTTATTTTAATTTGTTTCTCCTTTTTTTTTTTTAATTCATTTTCAAAACATTTTATTTTTTCTGATAATTTTTTAATTTTTTTCACATGCCATATTTAAGAGCACAAAATTAAAAAAAAAATTTATATTCTAAATATTTTTAATTTAAAAAATCACAGATTCAAAAAAAAATATTTTTAAATTTTTATATCAAATTAAAACAGATGAAGCAATATTAATCAATACTAAAAATCCAATTGAAAGACAATTATTGAAACAAAAATAGAGAACTCAAATTTGAACTAAGTTATCACATCCCACATCTTAAGATTCAACTTTGATCATCACATCAAGTATCACCAATCTAAATAACCTTAAAAAAATAAAATCAGAGAAAACATGTATGCTAAAAACCATAAGAATTTAAAGTTAAAATTAGGGGTAAGTGTCTCAAAAATACCTCAACTTTGATCGAATTTACTTTTGTGATACTAAACTTTCGTGAGGACCTATTACCTCCCTAAACTATTTAATACCGTATTTTAAACATATATATTTGCCCACGTGGACATAAAAAATAATGCAAAATTATAAATTGTAATGTATCCACGTGAGCACATACATACTTTTAAAATACACTATTAAATAGTTCAGGGGGTAAAAAATAAGGTATTAAATAGTCTAGGGAGGTAATAGGTCTTTATGAAAGTTTAGTATCGCAACAGCAAATCAGATCAAAGTTGAGATATTTTTCAGACCCTTATCCCTTAAAATTACTATAAATTCAAATATTAACCAAGATTCAAGTCTAAATAAGTACACCAAAGGAAAACAAGAAATCCCCAATTCATTCCATAAAAAAATTCCATCTTTAGCAAAAAGAGAACTATTGGAGAAGAAGAAAATTCAAGCCATCTAGCAAAAGTATAGAGCAGATTGAAGTTAGTGACTAAATTGAACTAAGCTGATAATTATTTTTTTAAAATGAATTGTGCTTGGTTAAAATATAGTTTAATTTTAAATTACTTTGTGATCAAATCATAATAATTTAAACGAATTAAATAAGTTATTTACTTTTAAACTTATCTTAAGAAGTCTAGTACTTGAATGTATGTGTGGGCTAAATAAATCAATGAACAGTTTTGGTCCTAATGAAAATATAAGTGAAGATCCAAATCTAAAAGTGAAAAAAATATTCATAGTTCCAGTAATATTATTGATTATTTATTTGACGTTAAAGACATTCAAAAATTTATTTTTCCAACACTTTTTTAATCAGTGATAAGAATGAAGATTTTCATCCATTTTGATATTGAAAGTCAGATTTTTAAGATTGACAATGATCAAAAATAAATTTGAGTTAACTAAAAGCCTTAATTTACTGACGTTCCATTGGTCAGAATTTTATTTACCGCAGGAATTCGTTGTGCGGGTACATATCGAAATGGCCCTATAAGTTATGGTAAATAAAACGATGTATATAATTTAACATACATTACGTTAAGAAAATGTATATGTGAATAGTTTAGTTGGCGTGGTTATTTTAATAAAATTTGAAATAATAATATTTTTGACGGTCTAATTATTAATAAATTTTAATTTACATGATATTTGATTAAATATATTTATTTTTTATTAATTAAATCTACATGTTTAACCCATGATTTTTATATAAAATTAACAAATTATTAATTATTATATTATTTATTTAATATATTATATTAATTTTGTATTATTACTTTATAGTTTAAAAATAATTAGTATAATTTAAAAATTGGTCAAAATATAAGATAGGGGAAGCAGCACTTTTAATCCCCTATTAACAGTAAAGTATAATTTTAGTTCTTATAATATGTGGCAAAGTACATTTAGGATGTGTTGGAAGAAAAAATAGTTTCTTGAACATTATTTTCTATTTCCTCCATTTCTATTTATATATCATTATTTTAGATTCTACGTCCCTTACCATTATACCTATATTTAGTATTCTATTGAAGTCAAATTTTCAATAAATGAACATAAATTGATATATTTTAATTAATTAAATTGACCAATGAACATGAATTAATCATTTTGTTTACCTATGTTGGTCACATTCATACTCCCTCCGTCCCTTTTTAGTTGTCCACTTTAGAAATGGCACACAGATTAAGGCAACAATGATTAGCACAGTGAAGTTACAATTTTACCCTTATGACAACTTTTCACTTCAAAATTACAACCACTTATTTGAATTCAAGTGAAATAAATTGGAGGGAAACAACATACACTTTTACAATTTTCAAGAAGTGTAAATAAGGGTATAATAGGAAAAAATTTGTTGTCCTTTCTTGATTTGTCAAAATGGACAACTAAATAGGGACAACTAAAAAAGGAAATATGGACAAGTAAATAGGGACGGAGGGAGTAGTTTCAAGTTAATAACTCTCAGGGGTAAAATAGGAAGAATGGTGTTATTTATACATTGATTTTGTGAAATGACAAATATTACATTTGTCCACCAATAATTGTCTACTATTAACTTTGCACACTTCTTAAGAAATTATTAATAGAAGGATAATCTTACTACTCCTTTTGTCCAACAATAGTTGTCTACTATTGACTTGACACACCCCATTAAGAAACAATAAATATTAGGGGTAACATTACTATATTATCCTTTGACTTTATTAAATCTAATGCTTTGAAAAATGTGTTGAATGATAAATAATTTAATAACAAGGGTAAAATAGACAGAGAAGCTAAATTATCTCTTGATTTTTTAAATTGGACAAGTATTGTTGAACAACTATTTTTAGTATAGTGGACAACTATTGTTGGACGGAGAGAATATATCACGCTTTGAATATAATGAATACAATGTCTTGAAAATATAATAGAGAAATGATTATAATTAATGATAATAATTAATGATAAGTGTTGACACCCAATTTTGACCCTCCACAATATAAATTAATCATTTCGAGCTTCTCCAATTTCAAATGATTTAAAATTATTAGTTTTATAAAATTTCTAAAAAAATAAAATAGTAATGAAAATAAATAAATAAATAATAATAATAATATAGTTTGCAAGATTTTTAAATAGTTTGTCACTTTTCATAAATTTTAGATGATGTATATGTTTTACATAATTATGTATATAATTAGTATATTTTATGATTATTCGAAATCGTAAAAAAAAAAAATAATAATAATAATTATTATATTTTAAATAGTAGGGATGGTTATAGTTTTGAATTAATAAGTTTTACGAAATTCAAAATACTTTCAAATTATTTTTTTTAAGTAATTTTATCACTTTTTATTAATAAGTATGTATATTTTTGCAATCACGCTATTTTATAAATATTTAAAAATTATCACAAAAGATTTTACATTTTAATTAAATATTTTATTAATTTGCTTTAAGTTATAGCTATAATTTCGAGTTAATTAGTTTTGTATTTGAATTAATTAGTTTATAATTAAATTCATTTTTTTTATTTCGTTGAGATTAAGAAGCTCATTAATTAATTTATATTAACTCATCTTGTTTAAATTTTAATCAAATTCACCGATTAAATTCAATTGGCTATAATTTTAATCAAATGAGTTAAATTGTCAATTCAAATTTAACCTCCCCCTTACTTCACACTAATCCATTTGTGATGAATTGACCTGGGCCCTATTTGTAAATTCTGGCGGCCCATCTCATTTTGTCCAATTCTTATTTCCATTCCCTTCAGCCAATCCCAAACTCCAACAGTCCCATTCCATTCCCAGCCCACTATTGATAACCAACCCGGCCCATTTATTTTTCCCCTTCACAAAAGAAACCCATTTAAACAAATACCCATCACACCGTATGTACAAACAGTAACCGACCCCTGTTTCTTCTTCCTTCCAAGCAACCGGCAAGCAACGTTCAAAT